>NC_137646.1:24833682-25058682 GCF_963383615.2 Lipophrys pholis
TTAATGTAACCAAACCTAATGTAACTTAACTTAACCTAACTTTATCAAACCTAATTAATGTAACCAAACTTAACAAAACTAAACTTAACCTAACTTTAACAAACCTAATTAATGTATCCAAACTTAACCTAACTAAACTTAACCTTACTTTAACAAACCTAATTAATGTGACCAAACTTAACCTAACTAAACTTAACCTAACTTTAACAAACTTAATCAATGTAACCAAACTTAACCTAACTAAACTTAACCTTACTTTAACAAACCTAATTAATGTAACCAAACTTAACGGAACTTTACCAAACTTAATGTAACAAAACTTCACATAACTTTGCCAAAGTGACTTAACATAACCAAACTTAATTTAACTTTACCAAACGTATTTCAATATAACCAAAGTTGATGTAATGTAACCAGGCCTAATTGAATTTACTTCACAGTTACGTAACATAACTAAATTAACTCTTAACTGAAGCCAAAACAAAGCGCGACGCCAGGAGAAAGGAAAAAAAAAAAAAAAAGTAGTAGCATAGAAGTAAAGAAAAGGTCATTCTGTGCCATCTTAGGAAAAAAACACGAGTCAATGAGAGAAATATTTTCTTGAGGCGTTCCAGTAAATAAGCTCCATGTCTTCAGGTGCAACCTCCCACCCAAGACGTCCGGCATGACCCCGACCTGAAGCCCGCGCTGAAAAGGTAAACACACCCATATAATCCGGGGCCCCCACGGACGAAGGGCCCCAGCGCCGCGGACGAGGGGAGCCCCAAACTCCGCGGGAACGTAGAGGGCGCCGAAGTAGGAACAACACCAGCTGGCAGGCCGCCGGGGCCTCACAGATTGATGTACGTGTGAAAGCGGCCGCGCGAAATATCGCGCAGTGCCGGGCTCATTGTGCGGCGCGTCGCCGCCGGCAGATTCATGCGAGCGCGCCCCGCCTGGGGACTCTCATCTGAGCATGCGGTAAATTTACCTCCTGTCAAAACAAAGCTAAAGGCCGGGCTGCCCTTTCCACTTCCTTTAACTCTGTTGAGGAGCTCCTGCTGAGACACAAACTAACCGCAGGGGGGGGGTCCCACCATACACCGCTTTGTTGTTACACGATCTACAGTCACATGGAAACACGATATACACTTCCTGGAAAACTTATTATTTACTATCTCTTAAAGTGCAGCAATTAAAATCACACCGAAGTTAACATTTCAAACTAAAAGAATTTATCTAAGAGTAAAAAAAAAGAGATTAAAACCCTAAATAGACACGATAATCATCAAGTGTTTTCGTGTAGATGCAGAGAACCTGACTGTTGAGCTGGATTGTTATCACGGTGACTGTCAAAATAAAAGCACCAAGTCCCAGGAGAATGTGGACTCATGACACTCTGGAGGAAAACATTGCTGTTATTGTGCATCTACTGAGCACGTGCAGAAGAATCATTTCATGCATGGCGCACAAGTGCAGCAGCAGCGTTTCAGAAAAAGCTGCAGTTTCCTACATTCCCATTGGGGACGGAGCATTTTCGAAAAGTTGCATTTTGTCTCGTTTCCACGGATTCTGAGCGTTTTTCAAAAAGTTGCATTCTTCCCCCAATTTCCATGGCGATGGAGCGTCTTCGAAAAGTTGTGTTTTCGGCCATTTCTACGGAGATGGAGCATTTTCAAAATGTTTGCGGGAGTGTTCTGGAAAAGTTGTGTTTTCGCTCGGTTTTTCCAACGAACACGCAGCGTTTTGAAAAAAGATGCGTTTTCTCCCGTTTCCATGGAGACGGAGCGTTTTCGAAAAGTTCCGCCCCGGGAGCCATTCTCAGTGTTTTCAGTGACTCCGAGCACCGGCGCTGCGGAAACAGAACCCCCCCCCCAGAACGCTACAAGACTTTACCAACTGTGTAAACGGAGCTTCTATAAAGTAACTCGCCACCACTGAACTTAACCTCCCTCACCTCCATGAAGGACATTTTGCATTTGAGGTGCCAGTTTTGAACAGAACTAACGCAGCTCAAGCTGCCGTTTGCCTCTTCATTGACACCAGCGGCTAATCTCACAGTGTTTCAGTGTTTCACTGCAACATTTGGCGAATTAATTCATGCTTGTCCGTTCACAGTGGACTCGTGTGTTGCTCGCCCCTGCAGCACCACGACCCCCCCCCCCCCCACCCATCCCTCCACCCCCCCCCCCCCCCCCCCCCCTTGCAGGCTGACATGGCACGGCCTCACAGAGATGCACCGACATTATCCATTCACTGCGCAACTACGCAAAACTGCAAGTGGCCAAAAAGCCTCTTCTTCTTCTTCTCCTCCTCCTCCTCCTTCTTTTTTTTTTTTTCAGGCCCTTTGATTTGTGAATACTTCGGTTTCGGCGCAACAACTTCCAGGCGTGTATCTCGTAACCATCAAAAACATTTACATGAGAAAGTTGACAAAGGCCGGAGCAGCGGAGGAGGCCGTCGCAACAAAGAGCCCCATTTATAGCGTTACAGTGGCGGAGCGACACCGGGGAGGGAGGGTAGGAGGACAGGCTGGGAGGGGAGTCGAATTAATGAATTAAAAATGTCGGCAAACTGCGGCCATCGGAATACTTTTGGGTTGATATAGAGAGGCGTGCTGGTGGTGGCGGTTGCAGGGGGGGGGGGGTAGAGGTGAGGTAGGGGGGCCCCCGGAGGAGTGGACATCACAAGCTTCTTTAACTTCTGGACGCAGTGGTCTCTCGCTCTCTCTCTCTCTCTTTCTGCCTCACGGGCGAGAAGAAACTGTGCTCATCCCGTTACATAATGATCCAGTAACTGCGAGCCGGAACCGGTACCGCCAGTACCAGTGTGCAAGGGGGGGGACACTGGAGTGAGCGATCGCCGGGTAAAAAAAAACCGTCATCCAGGCTCTGCTTTACTTTTTTCATTTTTTTTTTTTTTTTTTTTAGAACTATAGGGGGACAACAATGTAGGAGGACCGCAACGACAGACAAACACAATGTGATGTGAGGATGAGAGGTGATGAGACACACGTGTGAGCCGTCCGCTCGTTTCCCCCGAGGAAACGTCACAGAGGCAGGTTAAAATCTCGCTTCACATGTTTGCTGGGAAAAAAACAAACAAACAAGAAAAATCCATCAGAAATCCTTGAAAAAGTTCCGGAGTGAACTTCAGCTTCGGGGTCGACGGAAAGGTAAGGGGCCGTGACGAAAGAGCTTTTATTTTGGAAGCCAGTAGTTGATGTGGATTAATCTATTTCGAACGTTCGCGTGGATCGTGGCGCTGTTTGGGATTGTGAGGACAGTGGTGAGGGCAGGCGCTCAGCCTGCAGCCACTCGTCTTGTGTTTACACTGTGGAGGGGCTTCAGTGAGCGGCGGTGAAGGCCGTCCCACCGCCCGGACCCACTCTTTCATGCCTGTATCGCCACGTTAGGGGAGCCGTCTAATAAAGTAAATTTCAGGTTATCATGCAGTTTGAATTCGCTGTTTCTCTGCAGTGTATTAAGAGTATATAAAGACGTTGATCTTCATAAGCTGAAGAAATGAATTTCTTCCTCAGACAACCTGTGATGGACTTTTTTTTTTTAATAATTCTATATTTAATTGTATATTTTAGTAAGAAACAGTAACAGTGATTCCCAACTGGGTGTGTGTGTGTGTGTGATGGCGAAGCCCTATTTATATCAAAGGGTATAAACATTTTGTCTTAGAAAATAGCCGAGTCAGCATTTATTTAATTTATGTCACACAACTGTTAATTTGAAGCACTGTTGTATCAGTCATTTAAAAAGTACTATTTAAAAGTAACAGGTAACAGGTAAGCTCGCCAAGTTGCAGAATATGACAAAGAAGCTGTATTTCACATATATTGTGTTTATGAGGTTCCTTCAGTTTGTAATAATTTTTTTTGTGTGTAGAATAGTACCCGGTGTGATGTTGGACAAACTTTCCTGAAAGTTTGTCCAACCCTAAGTGCTCCTGCCGAGACGGGAGGTCGTCCGATCACATCTCCCATGAGAGTGTATAAAACCGCCCGTTTGGAACCAAACAATCATATAACAGTTTTATTATTAAAGTCAAATCCAATTCATTTCACTTGATAAACTATAAATTAGATCGTGTTTACTTTTCACACAATTTATTTAATTGTTTAAATCATAATTATTTCTGACGGATCAGTTCAGTTTATCCTGAAGGTGAATTTGTGCTGAAATATATATAACACATAGACATACATAGAATATTTAAAAATGACAAGAGGGAGGCTGAAACATCCATTTTGTCCACATTTCGTAGAAGCTTTTATTTTGGGAGAGTCTTTTTCATCACATACTGTTTATTTTGGTGGAGAATGATTGAGCCACTTCCTGCTAATCGCCTTTTCGCTTTCACGGCAGAATTCACATTCTTTTAAATGGGACGTTGGCACCAATTGTAATTTGTTTGTGGATTTCCTGCCAATAAGGAACGATTAGATAAACAGTCCCAAAAGGCCTGAGAGTCAAAGTGTGATCAGCCAATAGAAAAACCTCCTGCCTCACCTGTAAGACGCCACTGTCAGTGATCCCATTCAGATTTTCTGGTCTTACGTGGCTCAGATCGACCTGCTAAAGCAGGAAAAAGATGCGTTCAGATATTCCGGGATTGGACACCGTCTCAAAATTGACATGTGGAAATAAAACTTGCGTCAGATATGTGCCGGAGTGTAAACAGCCTGAATGGATCTGGTCCCTCACGTCATCAAATCTGGTCTGGGGTTCAAATACCGGTCGCTGCACCAAAAACATGCATGTAAGGTTATATTGTCGACCCCAGATTGGCCCCCGGGTGAATGTGTGTGTGTGTGTGTGGGTGTCTGTCTGTGTGTGTGTGTGTGCAGATCACCGGTCGTCTGTGTCGACAAATTAAGAAACTTTAAGGAAAAACTCAATAAATCCATGGAAAAGTTGAAAGAACCTCACAACACACTAATGTACGTGTGAAATACAGTTTCTTTGTTGTCGTTGATTCTGATCAGAGGATAAACTCTTTGGGTTCACAAACCGTCTCGGGATGTTTGGTGGACTGGCGCCTCGAGCGTTTTTTTTTTTAGAAAGTCTCGTTTTCGCCCGTTCACACGACGACGGACCCCGAGCCATTTTCGAAAAGTTCCACCTTTGCAGCCGTTTCTCAAAAAAAAACCGCTCGGTTGTAGTGCAGACGGGCTCCTAAAACGCATCGCGTATTCACTTAAAGTAAAGAGGCGGTCAGATTATATTGAGGCCCCGCCCACACCACGACGCCGTTTTGTGTAACCGCATCGTTTTTGTCCGATCGTCCACACGGAGTTTTAGGAGCCTGAGAATCGGTTCCAGATCGGAGAGATTTAAAAATGCCGCCTTTGACATGTGGAGGGACAAGACACAGATCTTCTGAAAACGATGATGTCATCACCCCGCGACATCACTCGCGGACTGCATGCTCCAGGTCGAGCTGCAGAAGCTACTGATTTGTTTTAATAAGGCGATATGTTGGATTTTTCTCGATTGCAAAGATTTTTGCACGCTCCGTGTCTTCTTCTCCAGTTTTTGGTGTATTTCAGTGGCAGCGTTACAGCGCCCCCTTTAGGACTGGCATATGTACTGCATCGGTTTGAACGGATGTAGATTGCAGAAGACAGTCTGACGACGTCCTGCTCCATAAATATGAATAAAAGTAACTGTTGCTGCAGGACTGAATTAACCGAACAGCTTTAAAAAGGCAGCGTTTTTTTTTACGATGCGACGTACGCGGCAGCCCCGGCCTCACCAGCAGCACATCAGTGAGATTTACAGCACATTAAACAAAGCCCTTCTGGAGTCCAGACGGTAAAAGTCAGTCCTGAAACGATCCCCGCTGGACAACGGCCGCTGGCTTTTGTTGGCTCTCAGGTCAGAGCCGTAACTCTCCGGGCCGAGGAAGTGGGCCTAAAGGGGAGCGCTGAGATTTAGGTGGAAGCTCTCACAGGCTGCAGACACATTGAGACAAACGCCCGGTCGCCACGGCAACCATCTTACATTAGCTTCCTGTTGTCGGTTGTCCAGATGAAGATAAATCGACATGATGCAATATAAGACAGACACATTGAATGGAGTTTTAAGCAAAATCAAGAGTTCTCCTATAAGTTGCCATAAATTATAAATAAATAATAAACGATATGACTCCTGCGTAGATTTTTTGTAACTAAATGCATTAAGTCACGATGTCTTGCGCTCCGGCTGCCTGTTGTCCCAAGCTGATAATCACCTTTCTGGTTTGTTCTGATAAGATAAGAATCAATTTCAACCTATTTATAAGAATATTTTTATTCTGACTATTTCTATTTCTTGAAAACAAAAGTGTGCAAAATAGTTATATATACAAATGATCAAAAAATGAAGAATTCACCAATACTGCTTTTTTAAAGTATGAATTTTATTTTAGTTAATTGCCAATAAAGAGTACCGATATGTGTACTTATAAAATGCTATAAAGCCTAATGCATACTCCAATACACAATCGAAGATGTCCGCTGTTTAAATTCTTTAATATCAATCAGAATGAAAACAGTACGACAGACTGAGGAGGACAAAGGTCGTTCATACAACATCAGCAACTTAATGACTTAATAAGGATGAATTAGGCATTAATAAGTACTCCTATTGGTACTCGGTATTGGCAAGTAGCAAGAAGGTTAGTACTCATACTTGTACTTCATAAAAGTGTCACCGGTGAATCCCTACAGATAAGTTTGGACTTTCTTGTTTCTTGTATCTGTCTGCTGTTGACTCATTTTGTTTTGCCAGTAAAAAAAAAAAGAAAAAGAAAAGACCCCTAATGAGACTGTCTGCTGGTTTCCCCCCTGAAAGGACGGCATTGATACTGCAGCTCCCCCGTTTGTCTGGCGCTGCGCGGCGCTCCGTTTGGCTCCCGCTAAGGTTGTGGCGTTGTGTTGGCCGAAGCAGACGCCCTCTTGGCACGGCCGGTGTCGATGTTTAGACAGTCCTCCGAGTACAGTGGCCGCCGCCATTCAAGTCCTGTTGCGTGGAGTTTCTTTCAGCGCGGCGTTGCCAGCTGCTGGGGGGCTCTTTCATGGCTGTGGACAGTGGACTGGGGGGGTGGGGGGGGGTGTGGGGGGGGGATTACTATCTCCTCTGGAATACTAATGAAAAGCCTTTGTCAGCAATCCGTTTCCTTCCACCTTTACTCCACATAGCCCCTTTCCTTCACTCTCAATCCCGCCCCTCAAAACCAATTATTCTCCTCTCCTGCCCACCCGGTCTCTGCCCCCTCGCGATGTCAAGCACTGCATACTCACACACCATCAAACGCAGATCCCCCCCCCCCCCCCCCCCCCCCCCCCCCCCCTCGTCTAACTTGCTCTCTCTTTCACTTACTCGCTCACCCAGTCGTATTTTTCAATGGTGGCTTTTGTCCCTTTCATCTCGTGGAAAACAAAGGATTCTTGTGCGTGCAGGACAGAGGGAAGGAGCGGGCCTGACGGAGAGGAAGAGATCCTAACCTTGAGTGTGGTCATCCCTCCAGTGTAAAGAGTCATTCAGGAAGAGCAGGAATCCAGCCGCGGGACTCAGCGGGAGAAATACCCGTCTGGCCTCGGAGTTAACTCCTTCTGCTCCTTCTAGAAGAGACACGTCCCACTGCAGGACAGCTCAAAACTACGTAGCTGCAAGTTTTAATGTACCTTAGTAGACTTTGATAGTTCATGATTTCATAATGATAAATATCCGGGTAAAGTATGAGGACTATAAGTTCTCGCTATTGCCAATACAAAGTACTGATATGGGTACTTAATAAATGCTTTAATTCATATTCCACACAGAAAAGAAATGTGTTGCCATGAACCACCACATCATTTAGTCATTCTCATTAATATCAAAGAATCTCCAAACCGCTGGTCCTCTCATGTGTACCAGCGTGAGACGTTGCTGACGCATGACGTCATGAGGTTCTGGCCGGGAGCATGCACAGTGTTGCATGTCGAAATCGTTGTACTGTACAACTCATGTTCAAAAAATAAAGTCCTCTTTGTGAGACATTGAGTAAAAATGCAATATTTCCACGTTTTTGTTTCAGGAAAGTTTTGAAGTCCGTTCACATGACCGATGTTGTTACCATGTAGGGCCACCAGTGGGCGCTGTTGATTGTTTTTGTAATGAAACCACACACACACAGCAGAGAACGATCGCTATAAACATTTACAACAACTCATGGACAGTCGACCAAGGTGGATTGTTATTACGGTGACTGTCAAAATAAAAGCACCAAGTCACAGGAGAATCTGGACTGGGAGTCGTGACACCGCGGAGGAAACTTTGTTCTTATCGTCCAGCTACTGCGCATGTGAAAGAACAACTATTGAGAAAAGTTTCATAAAAGTTATGTTTCCCTTGTTTCCATGGCAACTGAGTCGGAAGTGTTTTGAAAGGTTCCCTTTTCCCGCGTTTTCAAAATAATAAATTACAGGTTATTTTTCACATTTTGGTTGCCATACGCCTCAAATGAGTTTAGATGGTCAGAACCCCCCGAAACACAAATGACAACCCCCCCCCCCCCCCCTCGACACCAACCAGATGGGGGACATGCGAGCCGCTGCACCATGACTCCCGATGGATTTCGGTCTGTTTGATGCAGTCGATGGCACAGGGATCAAAGAAAGGGATTCTAAAATGAACAATTGTATTATTATTGGCCGCTGCTTGGTGTGTGAGGTCTCGACTCGGCAAACCAAACATTCCTGGCAACAATAAAGGGGACTGTATCGCGTCCTGAGGCTTCAGCGGGGCTATATGTCCAGTACAACAGTGTATGTTTACTGTATGTGTGGGCTGGAGCTCTGCTGGGTTCAGGGGTCAGCTGGAAGCGTACGAGGCCAATCACATGCGGACCCCGCCCTCCTCAACCCCCCCCCCCCCCCCCCCCCCCCCCCCACCCCTTCACATCTTCGTATTCATCGCGCAGCCTTCGACACAGATCTCTATTCATTCGCTCAGTGTGAGCTCTGGCTCGGAGCGAGGAGAGACGAGGGTCAGACCAGGGTTCGGGGCAGCGTTGGCTTTACAGTTTGGAGGCGGAAGTTCGCAGGTTCGATTCCCACAGAGTCACCACCGTGAGTCCCCGAGCAAGACCCCTTGACCTCCCTCCTCCATCAACTCAGTGATGTTGACACTGGGAATAGGAAAGGCAGAAAAAGTCCATTTCCACAAGGGGATTTAATAAAGTACGTAGCGGTGAGCAGGGCAGGACGGAGCGTATCGGATCACCTCGCGTCACTGCTTTTTGTGTGACTTGTTTTGTTACATTTGCTCCGGAAAGCAGAGGCAGAGCGAGACAAAAGGCCTGTTTAGCAAACAGTGAGTGAGTGCAGGAGGAAAAAAAAGAGTGAGGGAGAGGAGGATGTGGAGAAAGACAAACGAGGGTGAGACAGTGCAAGAGAGGAAACAGTACGGTGATACTAGTTGTGGGTTGGTGGTGGTGGTGGTGTGGGGAGGGTGGGGTGGGTGGGGTGGGTGGGGTGGGTGGGGGTGTCACTGAGAGTCCCCATTATTCCATGTCAACACATGATACTTGTGATATTCTTGACAAGCTCTGTGCTCGATGAGGTTTTTGAATGAATGGCCATTAATACAACTACTACAACTCAAACGCGGTGCGTTCAGGAGTAAATGGGAAAGATCAGAACAGCGTCTTCACTTTCTACCCAGACTGAGGGGCTATGGAGTGGAGCAGGTCCCAGAACCAGGCTGAACCAGGCTGAACCAGACTGAATCAGGCTGAACCAGATTAAACCAGGCTGAACCAGACTGAATCAGACTGAACCAGACTGAACCAGGCTGAACCAGACTGAACAAGGCTGAACCAGGCTGAACCAGACTGAACCAGACTGAACCAGGCTGAACCAGGCTGAATCAGACTAAACCAGGCTGAACCAGGCTGAACCAGGCTGAACAAGGCTGAATCAGACTGAACCAGATTAAACCAGGCTGAACCAGACTGAACCAGGCTGAACCAGACTGAACCAGACTGAACCAGACTGAACCAGACTGAATCAGACTGAACCAGGCTGAACCAGACTGAACCAGACTGAATCAGACTGAACCAGACTGAACCAGGCTGAACCAGACTGAACAAGGCTGAACCAGGCTGAACCAGACTGAACCAGACTGAACCAGACTGAATCAGACTAAACCAGGCTGAACCAGGCTGAACCAGGCTGAACAAGGCTGAACCAGACTGAACCAGGCTGAACCAGACTAAACCAGGCTGAACCAGGCTGAACCAGGCTGAACTGCTACAAAATCTCTTGCCAACATCTGTCAAACTGTTAAACAACCAACACTAACTGTTGGAATACATGGTGCAATGATTTCATATCTGTGCAATAGAATCTGGGTATATATATATATATATATATATATATATATATATAGTATATAATATATACTATATATACAAACACACAAGGTCTAGGTCTCTTCTGACGAGGCCGGAGTCTCCAGTGAAAAAAGAACCGGAGGACTGAACCCCTATGGACATCACTGTCCAGTTCAAGCTCTGCTCGTAATTCCATCCTTCTTCTTCTCCGTTGTGTGGCAGATTAAAAATCCAGATTAGAGTTTGACTTTAACTCCCAGGAATGGACAGTGTGCAGGGATTTGAGGCTGTTTGGTTCTTTTGTGGAAAACAATGTCGTTCATCTAATTTCTGCTACTGGAATATGATCATTTTTATTTATTCAGTTTTCTAAACTTCATAATTTGACATTTGGAAATATTTTACTATTCCTTGCTCTTCCCCATCTCCTTGTCTTCCTTCTCTTCTTCTTCTTCTTCTTGTACCTTCTTCTTTCTTCTTGTACCTTCTTCTTCTTCTTCTTGTACCTTCTTCTTCTTCTTCTTGTACCTTCTTCTTCTTCTTCTTGTACCTTCTTCTTGTACCTTCTTCTTCTTCTTCTTCTTCTTCTTCTTCTTCTTCTTCTTCTTCTTCTTCTTCTTCTTCTTCTTCTTCTTCTTCTTCTTCTTCTTCTTCTTCTTCTTCTTCTTCTTCTTCTTCTTCTTCTTCTTCTTCTTCTTCTTCTTCTTCTTCTTCTCATCCTCCTTCATCCATTCATCATTTTTCTTCTCCTTTCTGTCCTCCTCCTCCTCCTCTTTATTAATTTTCTTCTCCTCCTTTTCTTTATCCTTCTCCTTCTGGTCCTCCTCCTCCTTCTCGTCCTCACCCCCCTTCTCCCTTTTCTCCTTCTGATCTTCTTTTCCACCTTCTCCTCCCTCCCCCTCCCCGCATTCTTTTCTTTTTGCATCTTTTCATCCTGACCTCCCCCCCTGTTCACTCCTTCCTGCTGCCTTTTAGCACCCCCCTCCTCTTTGTGTCTCCATCTATGCTGCTCCTGCTCACCGGTCCACCTCTCTTCACCTCCTGCTGTCTCCTCCCTGCCTCTCCCACCCGGTCCGGCAGCGGCGGCAGCCATGACCTCGGCCACCCCTCCGTCGTCTGAAGGCTCCTCTCCTCAGAAGGTCTGCCACTCGCAGACGCAGACGGACATCACCAAGCCGCTGCTGGGCCCCGCCGGAGGAACCGGAGGTGCTGCTGCAGGCGGGGGAGCCAAAGATGCCTCGGGGCCCAACGCCCTGAGGCGGAGGCGCCGCGTCCTCTCCAAGGACGGGCGGAGCAACGTGCGCATCGAGCACGTGACCGGGCGGGGGGCGCTGTACCTCCGGGACCTCTGGACAACCTTCCTGGACATGCAGTGGCGCTACAAGTTCTTCCTCTTCTCCGCCACCTTCGCCGGGACCTGGTTCGTGTTCGGCGTGCTGTGGTACCTGGTGGCCATGGTGCACGGAGACCTGCTCGGTAAGGAGCACGGAGGCCCGAGGGGATCTGGGAAGCACAGAGAGTAAAGAACGAAAGCAGGATAAACCGTGACACCCATTAGAGCTTCTGTTTTCCCTCAACACCCTCCAGAGTTTGACCCTCCCTCCAACCACACGCCCTGCGTGATGGAGGTGAAGACCCTGACGGGGGCCTTCCTTTTCTCCCTGGAGTCCCAAACGACCATCGGCTACGGTTTTCGGTGCATCACCGAGGAGTGTCCCGTCGCCATCCTCCTCCTCATCTTTCAGCTGGTCATCACCATGGTGATGGAGATCTTCATCACCGGCACCTTCCTCGCAAAGGTAGGTCGGATGTTGATGGACGTTTCCGTTCACGTTTTCCCCGTGGACAACTCTTTTCAAAAAGAAGATAAAAATGTAAATATTCCTGTATGATTTGTCTCACAGTGTTTAAATGTAGTTGTAAAAAGTTGTTCAGTTCACGTTTATCGATTACTGCCATGAAGTAAGTGATGCAGCTCCAGTTATTATGTTTCCCGATGACAACAATTGAGAAGCTGCGGAGTTCTCTGGGTTGTCGCTCCTCGACTTCCCCTCCTTGTGTCTGATTGTTGTTCCCTGCTCTGATGTCTTTCACTTGTGCGTGATTTTGTGATTGTCTGCACCTGGTGGCGACATTATAAAGGACTGCTTACATGGCAACAATCTCAAGTGAAAATGCAAAACTTTCTTTCCATTTTGAGTGTCGGTTTTCCGACAACGGTGCTCAGGAGCGGCTCCAAAGGAGGAATTTTGGGAAAACGCTCCAACTACGTCAGTGTAGCCGTCAAAAACTAAACTAGTTCTTACGCCCAAACACGAGAATAATAACAAACATGGCGGCCTCCAGAGTGTCACAACTCCCAGTCCATATTCGCCTGGGACTTGGTAGTTTTATTTTGACATTCACCGTAATAACAATCCAACTTGGTCGTCTGTCTATTCGAGCTTCGTGTACCTGCCAATATATGTTTGTAGCGTATTGTTCTCTGTACACAAGCGTGTGTGGTTTCATTACAAAAACAGCCAACAACACCCCCGGGTGGTCAAACATGGTAACAACATAGTTTCACATAGTTTCTAGTGTTGCCGTCTAAACACGAAACTTCTCTGAAACGAAAATACAAAAACGATGCGTCCTGACTTGAAAGGTTGTCGTGTAGACGGGACCTTCTCTCAGACTTGTACAAAACTGCATGAAGTAAATATTTCTTTCGTGTACAAATGTTCTTTAAACATTGGTATTATATGTCACTTTATTTCCAAAAGTCTCGTAAATTCATCTTTTGGCATTTATATCCTAATTTACACACAAACGTGACACTGATCGATTCATGTCACTTCCAAGCTGTGCGACAGTTCCCATTATATTGTAATCAGTGTTTATGTTCTCTTATAAATAAGAAACTCAATCTACAGTTTTTGCCGCTCATTTTAGTACACAAGCTTTCCCGTCCGACGTCCATCTACACACGTTTCAGGGTAAATCAGCGTTAAATGACCACAGGAGGAGGAAACCCGTTCAGATTGTTTCTCATAGTGAGATAAATCCTGATATATGCGTTTCTCTTTGGGCTGCTTTCCTCCTCGTTTCAGGTGGCACGTCCCAAGAAGAGAGGCGAGACGGTGAAGTTTAGTCAACACGCCGTGGTGTCCAACCACGAGGGGCGACCCTGCCTCATGATCCGAGTGGCCAACATGAGGAAAAGTTTGCTCTTGGGATGTCAGGTAAGTCAAAACACCTTTCACAATCGGATTTCATCTTGTACAGTTGAAATACTGCAAGTGCATGCATCTGGCATATACTACTAATACTTAGTGTATCACCACGCTGTACTAGTGTATAGTAGTATTTTGTGGCCAGAAATGACGACTTCATTTCCACAAATTTACATTTGGCGATTTCAAATCACTATTTCAAGGCCTCAAAATACTATTTTGTGACCAATAAATATTGTGTATGTATTTTTTCTACTTGCAACTTTATGCTACAACATCTAAAACATCCGAGACAGAACTATTTCCACTGTAGGTCTTCCTGTTATTCACAATCACCTTTTATGTGTTGCAAAGAAGTTTTTTTTATGATTCATATCCTGTCACAGAAAAAATATATCACCGGGGATTTCTGCACTTCATAACTTCAGTTTTCTTTTTTTGTTTGATTGTTACGCTTCAACAAGTTAAAAAGTGACCAGAACTGCACGTTTCATGATATATCGCTCACAAATTAATACAAATTGAGAGCAATCAATAGATAAAATGTTTTCCATGAAATATATGATGTTATTTTGTGGCACAAACACCAAACTAAACTCTGATTGGATGTTTTCTAAACCAGTTATATTGATATATTTTGGGCCTCTGGAAGGTTTCACTTGTTTATTGGAGAAGATTCACTCATACATAAGCACCCTCTGTGCTTCCAGGTGACGGGGAAGCTGCTTCAGACGTCCCTGACCAAGGAGGGCGAGACGGTGCGGCTGGACCAGCGGAACGTCCCCTTCCAGGTGGACACGTCCAGCGACAGCCCCTTCCTCATCATCCCCCTGACCTTCTACCACATCATCGACGACAACAGCCCCCTCAGAGCCTGGGCCGCTAAAGGTAAAGCACCCGTCAGATTAGATTAGATTGTACTGCATTCATCCCACAGCACGTTGGATGGATTGCACTAAGGCCCTGCTTACAGAGTAAGACGTGAAAATGGAAAACTTTTGCGTTTTGTGTCTCCGTTTACATGACAATGGTGATCGAAGCCACTGAAAATGCAACTTTTTAAAAACACTTTCACTCCGACTTCATGGAAATGGTAGAAAACGCAACTTTTTAAAAACACTTCGGCTCAGACTCTGTGGAAATGGGTGGAACTGAGACCCAGACGTGACATCTGAATCAAAACTTAAAAGTTTGGCCATACATTCATATTTTGTGGCCACAAAATATTAATTTCTTGCCATGAAATAGTAATTTGTGGCCACAAACTGTATGTGTGCGTTATGTTCAGGTCAGGAGGTGAGGACTCAGAACGCTGATGTAAATGAAAGAAAATGCATTTTAATGCCAAATGCAGGTGAAACAAAAATCCCCCAAAAGTCAAAAAGTCTTTAAGGTGAAGGGAATTCGGGAGTGGAATCCTATAGAACACCGAGACACGATGACTGGAAGGAACATAGACGGACTGACAACCAGAGCAAACAAGACAAGTCCCATATGTACTGAAGTTACCAGGTGACAACAATCACACATTCAGCCACAGGTGAAACACATCAGAGTTGCAATCAGACACACGGAGTCAAAGCAAAGGAGCCTGAAACAAGAGACAAATAAAACCCTGACATTGTGGACAAAACTGTAATTTAAGGCCATGAAATATAAATTTGAGTCCATCTGTTGTTCTACTCATCAAAGGGGCACAGACGTATAGAAACAATAAAAACAATATAGAATAAATGAATAAAGACAAAGCAAAACCTGCCTTAAAGTTCTGTCATAGTTAAAGCGCCTGTTGTTAAGCAACAAAATAATACAAAATGATCATTTTTGGCCCCAATTTAAAGTTTTATTCCCGATTTCATGTCTGAGACTAAATATCAAAGATCATTTAATAAAGAGGTTTTTCGGCTGTATACATCTCAAAGGTGTCTCCATGTACATGATGTGTGTGTGTGTGTGTGTGTGTGTGTGTGTGTGTGTGTAGGTGTGCTGGTATTTCCGGTCATGTGCTGTGAGATTGTACTGCCATGTTTTGTCCCGACTCAGTCTGGTTTGGCAGGAATGTGTGTGAGAGAGATTGCCGGAGACACCCCTCATTAGAGCACAATACGGTACAGTCCGGGGTGCTGACACGAAGCCCGCAAAGATCCACTTACAGCAGCTCCGGCCTCTCAGCGCTGGGAGACACATCAGAGCCGGCCGTTATCGGAGCGGTCGCCAGTTTTTCTTTCTAAGTTCCTTTCAGGCTCGATCGGGGTCGTTTCTTGTCATAAATCCGGGCGGTGATACTGTAAAAACCCACTATTTAATGTTAGTAGGGATGTGCTGATACTGATACTAGTATAATGTATCGGGCCGATACTGCATGGAGTACACATACTCGTGAAAGCTCCCCAACAGAACCCGGTGAGTATTAGGTGGTTTGCGGCGTCGCATAGCCTCCGCATATCGTTTGCATATGGAGTATGAATTAGGTTTTATGGAATATAATAAATACTTGTATCGGTGCTCCGTATCAGTACATTAGTACTTAAACTCGTCCTTTAAAGAAGTGGTATTGGTGCATCCGTAGTGATACTATTGCAGTATTTCAAAAGTCTTTTACAGTTGCTTTTTGATATTTATCACTATATCATCTTTCAAAGGTTTATTGTTTTGATAATTATTTCTATACTGCCAATGTGATATTTATAGTCTTTAATGTTAAAAAAGAGAAAATAATTCACGTTAACTTAATACTTTCAGGGATTGTTGTTTTCTATTATGACTTTAAGACCTAAAAAAACTACAATTATTAATACAATGACTAGAATATTTATGTTTTAAATCAACAATAAAGAAAAAAAACAACGGATCCATTGTCATACTTGAATAACTTCAATTTGAGTAAAAATACATAAATCATTGTTAAAAGTGTAGATCTTTATCTGTGTGTTAAAATCTCATAAAATCTCTTGTGTGTGTGTGAAACAGCATCTTTATCAAAAGTGTGTACTCATGTGGCTCTTCAGCTCCTCTGTAGTGGCTCCCTGAAGCTTTCAGAAAATGTCGCTTTCGTTTACCACACTATTTTTCAGAAATGGTTTAATCTCCAGTCTAAAAATTGCTGAAGAAGCCAGGAATATTAAAAACAGACAAAAAATAAATAAATAAATAAATAAAATAAAAAATAAAAATAAAATAAAAATACGGGACAAACAGCTAAAAACATTCAAAACGTGTTTTCTTTTATTTTATTGCTAATGCAGCTAAAAATGTTGTAACTATTAGGAAATGCACAGTGGAAATAAATAGCTAAAATGGCAAAAAAAATAAAATAAGGAAGAACATATATCTAAATTGTAGCTATAAAACAAACGAGGAGTTTTTAGTAGGTTAATACATTATTATAATTAACATGTTTTGTGGCTTCAGATAAAACATTTCTTGTGGAAATGTCATAAAGATAGCAGAACCCTGGACTGGACTTAAATATCTTGGTAATACAAGCGAGTTTAAAAGTCACCAGGCATGCTGTGTTTAAAATGATTTCCCCCAAAGAGGAATCTTAGTCTTAAAATAGCCCGTCTTTGTTTGGCTTTGCCTCCAGCTGAACGCGAGGCGGGACAGACTGCGGCCCGGCGGGCCTGCACAGGCCAAATGGCGACGGTCATGCATCGATAAAAAGTCTCCAAAGCACAGTCCAGAAACGGCCGACACAGAAGTTCTCGGTCACACTCACGGATGATCCCCACGACTGAGCACGAGTCTGCACTTAACAGCTTTAGAGCCCCCCCTGCGAACCGTGTCTCCAATCACAGATTAAATGGAAACTTGGCGGGGAGCGTCTTTCTTAGAGACACTGAAATTGGCTTCCAGTGGATTTACATCAGGACAGTGAAAAGCAGAGACGTCATGGCTGCAGACCACCGAGACAGAAGATCAGCACATCTGAAATCGGTGCTGCTGAACACTTTTTTGTTCCGGGGGGGGCACATACAGACCAATTTCCTCCCTATTTGTCCAAATCCGAACAAAAAATCAATTCAATATCAATCTAATGAATGGAGGATGCATTATTTTATACAACTTCAACATACACATATGAAGGTACACGCCTCATCGACTGCTGCTGCCTATTGAAGCTGACGTTCTGAAGCAGCGTGGCGGCCATATTGGATGAGGACTCGCGTGGCTGCCGGGCCAACCACTTCTATTGAGGCAGGAGATCGTTCCACAACAGAAATAATCCAATATATATATATATATATATATATATATATATATAAAGAGCAGCATAAAATGGACCAAATTCCTTTAGGTGTGCTGGATGGACTTGCACCGCCCAGGGTGGGCCGACATGGAGAATCCCTCGGCGGCGTTTCAGTCATTGTGTACGGACGGTTGCGAAACGCGGTGTTTACGCTGTGGTGGGAGTGATACAGTGTCCGGGGCAGGGTAAGAGATGTTTAGACAGATGACTGAGTGAGGCCTGTTGATGCAGGTGTGTGTGCTTGTTTGAGTGCATATGTCCTCCAGCGAGTCCTTCTTGTTATGGGGGATGTGTGTCAATGAGTGGCGACTATGAGCTGCGTTTTGTTTTAGAACAGCGTCCTTGTATTGATTCCTGCAGTACTGGGAATGACCAGTAAGTACAGCAAATATCAGTTATTAAATATCAATTCATCACATGTTTATTTGCTAGTTCATTATAATATTCATTATGACCTTTGCTCCATTTTTGTTGTCTGTGTACATGACAACAGTGCATGGAGCCACTGAAAACACAACTTTTTGAAAACGCTGTGACTTTGTCTCCATGGAAACGGGAGGAAAATGCCGCTACTGCTCAAGCGCACCAAATAGTTGTCATGCACATGCGTGAGTTTACACGATAACTTTTTAATCATTTTATGTTTTAAGTGAAACTGCAGCCACTAGGAGGTGCTGGTGTTCGTTTTTGTAATAGAACCACACACACATGCATCAGAGAACAAAACGCTTTAAACATTAACAATGTTCGTACACATACAGTCTGGAGGACAGGCGACCAAGTTGGATTGTTATTACGGGGACTGTCAAAATAAAAGTACCAAGTCCCAGGAGAATATGCAGTGGGAGTCGTGACACTCTGGAAGCCGCCATGTTTGTTATTGTCCATCTACTGAGCATGTGCAGAAGTACTATTTACTATGTCCGTGGTGCGTATATGTAGTAGTAGCATTTCAGAAAAGTTGTGTTTTCGGCACGTTGTACATTAATCTCTTATTATTTACTTCTACCGCTCTCTTACGTGATCTGACACACATTTCTGTTATTCCAAACTCATGAAAGCAAACAGCTTCCTCATGCAAACTTTTTGTAGTAGATTTGGCTCAATGTATTTGGACATCTTAGTACTTTGGCAACGCCGTAGAGGAAAGTATACAGCATGAAAGGACCATTTTCTCGTTCCCGGCCATGTTGATTCCAGCGTCTGCTCTCTGTGTTCAGGCGGTGGCTGGACAGACCCAGAACTGGCCGACTTCGAGCTGCTGGTGATCATGAGCGCCACCGTGGAGCCGACCTCCGCCACCTGCCAGGTCCGCACGTCGTACCTCCCGGACGAGATCCTGTGGGGCTACGAGTTCCCCCCCGTCGTCTCCCTGTCCCCCTCCGGGAAGTACGTGGCCGACTTCGCCTTTTTCGACAAAGTGGCCAAAACCAAAACGCCCCCCCTCTTCAAGCAGGCGCTGCCGCCCAGCTCCCCGTCGTCCCAGCCGTCGCATTTACGCAAGGCCAAGGAGAACGGCACGGACCCCGAAAAGATGAGACTGGAGGAGAGCTACAGGGGGACAGGGGACAGGGGACGCATCAGAGATAGCAGCCCTCTGAGTGTACGGATTAGTAATGTGTGAGGGAGGAAGAGGAGGCAGGGAGGAAGAGGAGGCAGGAAAGGGGTGTATCGCAAAGTCGATGTGAAACTGAGATCAGGTGGAGACAGGAAGTCAAACAGAAAAAACAGCTGCTCAAGGAGACACTTTCTCAAGCACACACACACACACACACACACACACACACACACACACACACACACACACACACACACACACACACACACACACACACACACACACACACACACACACACACACACACACACACACACAGCACTGCCTGTGTGTATTCAAGGCCCCGTTTGTGCGACATTTGGAGCGAAAACGCATCGATTTTGTGTTTTCGTTTCTGAAAACTTTCACATTTACATGGCGGTGTTCTGAAAATGATGTAGCGAGCATTCCAGGCCACTAGTGGGTGCTGTTGTTTGTTTTTGTAATAAAACCACACACGCATGCGTGCAGAAAAAAACACATCACATTATCGACGTTCTTGTAGACCAAGTTGGATTGTTATTTTTTCAAAATAAAAGCACCGAGTCCCAGGAGAGTACGGATTAGGAGTCGACGGAGGAAACTTTGTTCTGACTGCCTCTACTGAGCATGTGCAGAACCACCAGTTACTATAACTGTGGTGTGAAATGCGCAATAGCAGCATTTTCGCTACAAAAACAACAAACGGCGCCAGCTAGTGGCCTGAAATGCTAGCGCTGCTGTTTTTAGAAAATTGCTGCGTAAACGCAAAACTTTTCTGAAACTGAATATGCCAAAACGACGCGCTTTCGCTCGAATCGCGTGGCCTTGATGTCCGGATCGCAGTACTGTGTTGTCTTTTTAACGGCATTAATGAAAAGCAGCTGGGGCGAATACTGGGAACGTTCCCGTCGCCGAGGGATGTTACATCAGATTTTTTTATGTAGTTTCTAACAAGCAGAAAATACGCTCTTTGATACGACTGTCTTGTTTAACGGGGTAAACATGTTTAGTAATATTACTAAAAGCACTTTAACGTGAAGGAAACGTGGCATTTCTGACAATAACTGAACTAACTTTGATACTTAATGCACTGTATTAAACTGTGTGGTACGTTCTGGTTTGTGAGTCTGTGTTTACACCCGCGCGAGTGTGATAATACTTTTTGTATGAGCTGTTTTGAACTGTATGTACAGTTTTGTTTTTCTATGTACAGTATGTAAAAACTATTTTTTTTTTTTCTATTATGTCCGTGCGTGTCTCCTGTTTGTGCACAACTCCGCATTTTCAGTATACCATATTAATTGCTGTCAGTGCACAACGTTATTTCGGTAAAGGTTCGTATATTTGTGTTTCTAATGCTGTCATCTTTTCACACAGTGGCAATGAAAGTGGAATTCACTGTTTTTTTGTTTTTTTTAATCAGCTGCTTTGCCTCAAAATGCCCCCCCCCCCCCCCCCCCCCTCTTTGTAGGATGAATGAGTTTTTTTTAAAATATTTTACAGGGAGATAATATAATCAGACAGATAAATTGTTCCCAAAAAAGATTGTTATGAATCCTCTTTTTAAAAGAAAACGTAATTTGCACTTTTGATTGAGTGCGAGAAAGATCTGAATCTCAATTTAAAACATGTCCTGATACTTTTCAACGAAAATGTAAAGTTTCTCAAAATATCACGTCATTAAAAAAGTTATTTGGTTTTTTCATGACAGAACGTCTTTCAACATTTAAAAATATTATTCTCGGAATTATTTTGAGATAGATTGTAATTTTGATTTCACAACTAGAATGATACAAAAATAAACAAAAACTGCAGGTATAATCTAAAAGGTATCATGATATATTTTTAAATTGAGATAATATGACACTTCGTATATGAGATTCTCTGCTGCTCCAGATAAGGCCAAATAAATTAAAATAAAAGGAAACGTATCCGTGTCTATCATTGAAAGGTTGTACTTGCCGGTACTGCTTAGTCGACTGTACACTGTCTGTGGCTCATGTCCAGTACTGGGAAGCTCATTGGTCTAACTGCTAATGTACTTTTTAAGTGCCTCTTTCAATAAACGTGTTATTTGCAGCGTCTATTTGTGCCCGTCTATGAAGAATGTCCTCAGGCGGCGGAAACGCGAAATATGTTGCGTCTGTTTCCATGACAACGATGCTTGGAGCCGCTGAGAACGCAACCTTTTGAAAACGGCTGGAATGAAATTTGAGTTAAAACCCCAATAAAATCTGAGTTGAAGGAGGAAAAGCTGTTTGCGCACAAGTTGTGATGAGCTGCGGTGTGTTTAACTTCCTGCACCAAACCACAACCTCACTGTGTTTCCCTGCAGTCACATACAAACCAGGGTACAGATGCTGCATGCCGAAACTGAAACTGAAACTACCACCTCCCGCCCCCAACACAGACCCACACATTTCCACCATCAGATATTGACTCACAATCATTTTCTCAAGAAAACTTCGACATCAAATCTTGAGATAAACATGTCTGGGGATCCCCGGTTAATCAGTATGAACAGCCTCAGACTTTATAATATCACTAACCCAGTCGTATGATGATTCAGAGTTACAGTGAAAGAATCAAATCATCTCATGGCAGCAATTATTCAATTTGACTGTATTTCTATGGCGCAGAACCAGACTCAGAAGACATTCTGCAGAACCCACATCCTGGTCTTTCATTCTCCTCACACCTGTGTTCATGGCTTTGCTACTTCATGCTTCGTGAACCAGAAAAACAAAAAAACCCCAAACGTCACATGTTTCCTGTTGATGTATTTTCTCATTTGGCAAGGCAAACGGGTTACTAGAGGACTGAAAATGCTCCTTCTCCTTCTCTTTCTTCTGAGTTCTTGGATTGTTTCAGGTAAGACGAGTGAAAGTTCAGTTTGTTGTCATGTTGAATGTCAGGAGAGGTTCATCTGGGGTTTCTTCACAAATCAAGGCTGCAGGATGGAGACGGATGCACTGACGTGCAGGAAAGAAATTTGTGTTTGTTGCTTCGTAAAAATCCTGATTGATGAAGGTGTTTGTTTGTTTTTTAAGTTACAGATCAATATCTAAACTTCCCTTTATCTCTAGAATACTGGAGAAAGGTTTTTGGAAGTCGGCAAGAAAAAGCGGCTAAACTGGTTTCAGTCATATTCATCTGACAAGTTCCACTTCCCCTCCTCAGCTCAGATTCAAATTAAAGGTGTATCAGGACCCATACTTTTCGCTGTACACATGCTGCCCGTAGGAAATATTATCGGGACGCACTCCATTAATTCACGTTGTCGTGCAGATGAAACCAGATGATGCTTCATCAACTCGTCAAACTAGAAAGAGTTCTCCTAAACACATGAAAGTCTGGATGAGCTGTAATTTCCTGAACTCAGATAAGACAGGAGTTGTTATATTTTCCCAAGAGAGAAATGATCTAAACATATATCAAGACTGGATGGTTTTACTTTGACCTCCAGTACCACTGTACTGTTCCAGGTAATATCAGTGAAAGTTCAGTTTGTTGGCATGCTGAATGTCAGGTTGTTGAACATTTCCCCAGGTTGATGGTTTCTGCATTGAAAGTCTTTTTTTAGTTATTTGTTTAATCTGTATATTCACTATGAACCAGACATGAATGTAAATAAATGTGTGTTGACCAGCTGATTTTGACTGAAACTAAATGTTTCCCTCCAGGAATCACAGTGGAGGAGCCACGAGTGCAATATCATGGACTAAAAAACAGCTCAGTGTGTCTTCATGTGAAAAAAAACGTAACAATCGAGGAGCAGGTTCAGTGGGTTTTTAATGAGAATACAATTTTTCTGAATTCAAAGCTCAATCCTGCTTATGAAAAGAAGGTGGTCTTCAGTAGAGGAAACTTCTCCCTGTGTATAAACGAGCTGAAGGATTCAGACGCTGGCGAGTACAAAGTCTCAATCACCGACTCCAATTTCAAATTATTCAATGAGATTCATCAACTTACTGTACAAGGTAGGTTTTCTTTAGCACATTTGTTGTCATTGTTATACACTTATTTTCATCAGGTTGACATTTTCCCCCAAAACTCTAATCCATCACCATGTGCCAACCTTTCACTAATCCTGTCTTTTACATGGGAGGATCTAGAGAGGTTTTAGGAGAGGGCGGAGCTTATGGGCTTCCTATGGGCTTGTCTTTAATATGTAGACAAATGAAGTGAAAATAATAACTTATGTATTTAAGTTTTCTTCTCTTCCCGTGTCAACCTTAATGTTTGGTTAGAAAATAGGTGTGAACGTTTATCTCCACCTGCCTTCACTTATGTTTCATCTGGACTCACTTCCTGTGAGCCCAAATCTGGATAAAACACTATAGAAGACGGTTAATTGTCACAGAGCAAAGACTTCATATGTCTTGAAATAACTTTCAGCATCAACATTCACTTCCCTTTTCTCCCGCAATGACAGGAAATGATGGCTTGTTTCTTAGAATCGATAAAAATAATGTGATGATAAAAGTGTTTCCATCACCAATGCTTATGTTCTCTTAATAACGTGTTCTGCAGCTGGTTTTAATCTAATTTGATTTGATTTAATTCAGTTAAAAAGAAAAATATAACCAAATTGCTATGTAGTTCTGCGACCTACTATAAATGTTCTGATGAATTATGAAGTGAATACACAACATTAGAAAGCCAGATGGTGGCAAAGTGCTTCTAATTGGACTCTTGGTATCGGCATTAGTGAGAACACTTTTATTTTGCAGGGATGGTTCCTCGGCCGGTGATGGCGGTGCATCCCTCCAACCTGTCTGCAGGATCCTGCAGGTTCACAGTGAACTGCTCCATCCACGACGAGTGGGCGACGTCCCACTGCGACGCAGGCGGGTGCAATACGTCTCAGACGTCGACAAACAAGTTCAACCTCAGCATCTTCATAGAGCGGAGCGCTGCTGTCTGCAGGGGGAACAACCACGTCAGCACAAACCATGCATCTGAAAGCACCGACGTCTGTAAGTATCGGGTCCTTCAGATAAAACTTCATTTTTATTTCTACGAAATCTCCTTCGATAATTCTACAAGCTGAAGTTCAATTCTGAAGTTTAAGAATATTTCTTTAATAAAAGTAGTTCATTTCTACTCTTTCAGTCGCTCCTTTACTTGTACGACTCAAGCAATGTAAAACCACACGTCTGGATAAATATCTTCATGTGTTTCCAGGTTTCGTTGAGCCTAATGTTGAACCCAAGGAAAAATCCAAGAAGCACCTTAAATTCATCGTGATTATCATGGTGTGCTCGGTCCTCTTTGTGTGTGCCGTCATTTTGGCTCAGAGGCTCTATAACCGCTGCCCGGTAAGCTGAACCGACCACTCACAACATCATTACGCTGTTTAAAACTCCTGTAGGTGTGTCGTGTTGTGAGAACTCGATTCACAGCGAGACGATCCCCAGTCTGTGTTTTCTGGGTGGAATTTGTTCTCCCTATATACAATATGTGTTTACTCTCATCGTTAATCCAGACTCCAGTGACGCTTCAAAAATCAAGTGTTATCAGTTAACCAAATTTGTTTAATTAACCAGATTATGGGATGTGGTTGTCAGCAATATCAGTATCATTATCGTAGGTTCAGGCCTGGGTCCTCACAGTTTACACAACGTCCTGAAGACGATGTAGTTTTCACGTTGGGACACTAGGGGGCGCTGTTGGTTGGGTTTGTAATGAAATCCCACACACACGTGTGCTCAGAGAACAATACGACGTAAACATGAACAATGTTTGTACACGGGCATTCTAGCAGACAGACGACCAAGTCGGATCGTTATCACGGTGACTGTCAAAATAAAAGCACCAAGTCCCGGGAGAATCTGGACTGGGAGTCATGACACACTGGAGGAAAACACTGTTCTGATTGTAAATCTGCTGAGCGTGTGCAGAACCACGGCCACGTAGACTGAGTCGGAACACTTTTGAAAAGTGGCTCCGGGCATCGTTTTCATCGCTGAATTGATGAACGTCTGACTCCCTCAGTGACCTGTAGTGTGACTGAAAACGTGTCTGACTTCATGATTTCCATACGCAGACACCTACAGCTCGGTTGATACAGAGCCAGCCGGTGGAAACGCCGTCCCAAGGAGAGCCCAGGGCCTCCACCTCTTCTTCCTGCCAAGCTGAGCCCAGCTACGAGAACCTGGAGCAGCCCCAACTCCTCGGCGGCGCCGCTCAGCAGCCGGGCTCCTTGGAGAGCCCCACAGGCGACACTATCTACTCATACCCCAGCGTCACTGCCTCCGCCTGTAGGAGTAACAGCAGTAAAGACACGGCCGGTCAGGAGAGCGTTCCCTCAGCGTCACAGCCCGCCACTGGCCATGAGACTCAGCAGCGCTCAGACGTTGACACGGTCTACTGTCTGCTGCAGAGGCCCGGGAACGTGAAGTGACAGCGCCACCAACAGGTCCAAACGAGACTTAACAATGCGAGTGAATGATGGAGAGCAGCCGATGAACGCTGGGACACGTGAACTATTCACTTAAAAATGGAGGAGTTGATAATGTTTGGATTACTGATCAGTGAGTGGATTAATTCGCATGTAATCGATATTAACCTGAATTGCTTGAAATTTGAATAATACCCACTGACATGCAGATATCCTCACACGGGATACAGGAGTGAGGAAGCACGGGTGATGTAAGTGAGGAATAAATAATCCAAGACAGCCTGAGAAGTTCAGTCGTTCATGTGTGGAGCACAAAGGGAGTGAATGGAAGTTCATGTTTACTCACATGAGGCCGTGTAAAAGGTGTTTGGGAGTGTATTCTATATCAGCGTTCTGGAGACGGACTTCCTGCAAGCACAGCTGAGAGCTCTGAATAATATGAAGAGCATTTATTTGATACCTGTAGATCGTTCCAATTCACAGAAAATTTTAAAAGTTGAATTTCTCAACATTTGTCAAGCAGATTTATTAATTTTTTTTCACTTTCTGTGTGGAATCAAAGGGGAGACGTTATACTTCATAGCTGCACTTTCAGTTTGCTTGTGGCATTTTATTTTATTTTTTTTAACCCTGGACTTTGCTCGGGAGCCGTGTGGAAGGCGACCTGTGTTTAACTTTCTTAAGAAAATAAACCTCGCTTGTTTGAACCTGGCCGAGCATTCGGGTCGTCTTTCTGCACACGACATCAGTACAGACCAGCGTCACTAATACTGCAGCTGTCTGGACTTCCTTTGGGGGGATGCAGGGACCTTTGGACGGACTGTTTCCCAGGCTGGAGGACCTGCGGACCCCTGGAGGAGTTCGGCCACTTTTCAATCCAATCGTTCAATTTAAGGCAGATTTACAGAGGAAATTCCAATTAGTTTGCTTGAACAAGCGTTACTTTCAACAGGAAGAAACCTTTGAGGAAAAAGAGTTGGACTTCCTGTTGTTCTGGTCGGAATCAGAGGATATAAAGAGAGAAAGGGATTTGAAAAAGAGAGAGAGAGAGAGAGAACAAAGTTGTAAGTTTAAAGTTAAATTATTGATCATAATTAGACATTTATTACATCCAATGGTTGGATCAAACATTAACTAATTACAACTTCAGGGTCAAGATATTCCAAACAGTATAATATTTAAACGTAGTATAGTTTGACTTACTGGAATAACTTTAATTCTCTTACCCATATTAAATATTTACAGAATCACACATCTTTTAAACATGAAAATGTCTTGCTGCCTTCACTTTTTAAACCTAATCCAATTGAAATTAAAATCGGCAAATTATCACGAACCACAAAACCCAATGGAATTCAGTCAAGAGGAGAGACAAACTAAACTTTCCACAGTCGACCTGACGTGGGAAGTTAAATAAAGTGTCTGAGCATTTTGACGTCGAGACGCCGCCACACAAACCCGAAACCAGCCGGCACCACAGTGGATCATCTAAAGATTAACCCACAATGTCACACAACCAGTCATGTCTGTCCTAACACTGACTCTCTCCTGGCATTGGTTATTCATTTCAACCTTCCATAAACCAACACAGTTAGTTACGCCTTTGTTTAGCTGTTGTCTCAGAGCCATGAGAAGTAATCTTCATGGGTACTGAGCAGAAAACCATGGTAATCTACACACATTCATTATTTGAATGTGTGTACACCTTTGCAGGTGTTTTGACTTCATGAGCCGATGAGGGTGTGACACCAGGACTTTCCAAACCTGAACTGTTCCACAATAGTCTCATTTTCTGAGACGCAGAATTTTGGGTTTTCACTCTCTGTAAGCCATAATCATCAACATTTCAAGAAATAAAGGCTTGAAATATTTCACTCTACGTGTCATGAGCCTAGATCATAATATGGGTTTGACTTTCTGAAATGAGTGACAACAAATATTGAACATTTTCATGATATTCTAATTTTATTGGGATGTACCTGTTTTCAAATTCAAATGAATGAATGTTGTTTCTCTCCAAGTTTAGCACAAAAAAAAAAATAAAGAAAGAAAGAAACATCTTTCTCAGGCCCTATTCCTATTGCTATATAAATAAAATTGGATTGGATTGGATGTTGTGTGCGTCTATTTTGAGCCTGCTGATCATGGCAGTATATGATTTTCAAGCTCAAACCAGCTTGAGCAGGAAACAGCAACATAAATGAACAAAGTACCAACAACAAAAGAAGAACATGATTTTGACAGTTGAACTAATGATGGCAGAAAACAAGCGACATCAGCAACACATCTCATTGATGAGGAGTGGAAACGTGTGTGTGTGTGTGTGTGTGTGTGAGGGTTGCTACTGGATGTGGTCGCAATTGTTGTGGGGAGGCCCACAGAGACATCCCGGGACCCAGAAAAGTTGCCGGGGTTGGTCAAAGTTGCAGGCTGTGATCAAATCTCGGGGATCTGTTGAATTTGCGTTATTGTTGTGAAGTGAAAGATTACCAAGAAAACATTGGTTCAGCCTTTAAGAACAGTAAGTAACCATCAAGATGTAAGACAGAGAGTCTCTCTCTCTCTCTCTCTCTCTCTCTCTCTCTCTCTCTCTCTCTCTCTCTCTCTCTCTCTCTCTCTCTCTCTCTCTCTCTCTCTCTCTCTCTCTCTCTCTCTCTCTCTCTCTCTCTCTCTCTCTCTCTCTCTCTCTCTCTCTCTCTCTCTCTCTCTCTCTCTCTCTCTCGTCTTCATTTTCTTTTCATTCATGTGTGTGTATTCATGCTGCGACAACAGTATTGTTCCCACTCTGGGTTAAATCAATAAATCATTCTCTTCATCTGTATCTATGCATTGGATCTCAACAACATCAACATCATACCTTTTCATGTGTTTTTATTGTATTTCTGGACATAACTACAACACCTCGTCAATAACAACAATAATGGGTAACAAATCAACTAAACAGCTAAAAATAGGGAACAAAATAATAAAAATAAAACGTTGTCAATTCCTTTAGAAAATAAAAAAGGAATATGATGTCAATGAGTGTAACATAGTTAAAAAGGTCTGGATTAAATCCAGCTAAATGGCGCAACACTGATATCTAGTGGCCTAAACGTGTAACTGCAGTTCTGTCTCGGGGTGGACACGGCAAAGCATTGTGGGTCTGGTGGAGCCGACGCAGAGCAACTATGTCCTTATCTTCTAAACAAGAACTTGGAGGAAAGACGAAGAGAGACGACACACACACACACACACACACACACACACACACACACACACACACACACACACACACACACACACACACACACACACACACACACACACACACACACACACACACACACACAGTGTCCAGGCTATTGTAGAATCTTTGTCATCCTAAAGCCTGTGAACATTTGTTTACATTCAGACATGTCAGGACACAAGTCCATATCGTATGTCTAACTTTGTTAAAGAGTATAATTCAATGTATTTCAGCTTGTATTTTTATTTTGGGAAAATCTGTGGAGTTATGAGTATTGTAGTTAAACACTTTCTCAGTAGAAATAAATGCACTGGGGTGATAAGTGCCCTATCCAAGATGGCGGCCGCGCAATATGTCAGTTCCAATCAGCGTAAGTCAGTGGGGCGTCTCATTCTTAGAATGCCAGTGTGTACTCGCATACATCATGACTAATTACTTGCAGTACATCCTCGGAAGTAGAGAAATACAAATACGAGAATGCAGAACACAAGCGTGGTGGTGAGTCCACGGGAAGGTGGCGCCCGGCGTGGGACAGGAACCCTCTACCTTGAGATTGCGAGTCTCGTACTCTACCAACTGAGCGAGCCGGGGGCTCCTTCTGGTGATGTCATTAATATTTACTGGATTATATGTGTGTAATATACATCCTGCAGTTAAGCATAAACCTACACGGCTACACTGTCGAGCAAAGAAAGATATAAAGCAGACCCTTAAAGTAGAGACTGTTTCAGCTTCCCTCACTGAAACTGGGATCTGGTTCCAAATAAGAGGAGCCTGAAAGCTGAAAGCTCCACCTCCCATTCTACTTTTAGAAAACCTAGGAACCTCCAGTAAGCCAGCACTCTGAGAACCAAGTGTTCTTCTGGGGAGATATGGGATATGAGATATGTACAGAAGCGGTCATCACCATTGGCTTTTATCATCAACAGGCACGGCGAGCTCCACGCACTGCTACTATTCTGGGCAATACCATGTAGCACCATAAAGTCTACCTGTCTTTTAAAACAATTATGTTTGGCAGGATTTACCCGATAAGAATGTTGTTTGATAGGTCTGGCTTCACCCACCCATGTGCGTCTGAGAGGAGACATCACCAAACAGCGAGCGATAGGAATGAATCAAACCTGCCATATCAGCCTGCTCCCAATCAGAACAATGGGAAAGCAACACAGGGAGACTCTGTACTGCAACTGAATTAGCACATTTCTCCTGAGTCAAAGCCACAGTGAAGCGACCAGGCGGTGCTGAACTGGACAGCTCCTGCACGTCTGCACACAAACTGACCCACAGCCCGGAGCGTTTAGCACCAGAGCCACTGGACAGCTCCTCTGCTTCTGCTCACAAACTAATACAGGACTTGTTGATTTCAGCACCAGAGCCACTGGACAGCTCCTCTACTTCTGCTCACAAATAGGCCTTTTCCACCAAGCTGTTTCCAGGGCGTGTTTGGGTCTGGGGCCGGACTTGGCACCAGTTCTTTGTGTTTCCACCACCAAAGCCCCGGCCTAACAGGGTCTAAAGAGGTGCTAAGCTGGCCCAGAATCATTGCTGGGCACGAGGAAGCCCTGACACAGCTGCAGCTTTGGCAGAGTTAACAAGGCTGCTGCAAACAGTGAGCCGGCATGCTGGAATCAACACACAGTGATGAACCTGGTTCGATGCTGGACTCTCACAGCTCTTCACACTCAACCACTGACACTCAGCAGATCTTCAGGTGGTTCCTCCGTCACTCACTGCTGGATGAAGCTCTGCTCTCCTTAGTAGATCTTCAGGACTCACAGCGTCTTTGGTGAGTTGTGGAATATATTGCCTTTGGCTTACTCGTGCACGTTTTAGTTGAAAAGGAAAAACTTCCACAGGACACAGGAAAATTAAAAAACAAAGTCTTTAATCCACGGCTTGTTAATCGATTATACAGGATGTTTCTAAAATTAAGTTTGCCTAATCAAGATACTATACTACGGTAAGAAAGCCATTTGTCTCAGTCCTTGATTATTCCACAACTTCCAAGCTCCTGTATATCCCAGCATGCAGTTCTTTCTCTTTCTTAAAGTGACAGAAATCTTTCCACATTCATAGCAAAACCAAAATACTGCATTTTACATCTAAAAACTTTCCAAATAAACACAAATAACATCAAATGAATCTTCGCTGAATTTTAACAACTTTCTTTTTTTAACAACTTTCAAACCAAATACTGTACTTAGATTAACTTCATCTTGCATAAACTTAACTTGGCTCCCACAGCTTCCTTTCTGCTCTCAGTTCCACCACCTGTAGAGAGAAGAGAGGTGATGAGGAGAGTCTCTGTGGAGCAGCCAGGACTTCAGTCCTGTCCACAGCAGCAGCTCAGAGCTCATGAAGGACCACCACTGTCAGACCAACACAACAAGCCTGAGGCTCCTCTGATTGGCTGACTGTGTCCTCTGCTGTCCAATCCTGAAGCTGCTCAGCGTTCTCCTCTCACAGCCTCACTGAGCAGTCAAACTCTGGATCTTTGTTCTCACACTAACTGTGTTTAGTAGAAACCTGCTGGAAGCAGCATGGACTCACTCCAACATCTACTGACCTGAGAGTCTGCAGGCTGCAGTCTGGACTCTTCTGAAGACCAACAAGCTGCTGCACATCTGGATCCTGCAGCTTGTTGTAACCCAGATCAAGCTCCTTCAGGAGGGAGGGGTTGGACCTCAGAGCTGAGGCCACAGAAGAACAGCTGATCTCTGACAAACTGCAGTTAATCAACCTGAATAAAGAGAGAAAGCAGCAGAATGAATGAGGAGAACCAATCAGATGTGTAGATGGAGAAATGAGCAGCTCCACATTACTGAGTCCTGATCAATGAGCTGCTCTGTTGTTGTGGATCTTCATCACACTCATCCTCCACATGTCCACACACATCAGTAACAAGCTGCTGAGCTCAGTCCATCTCTCACTGCAGGATCAGAGTCTCACATCACCAATATTTCTCCTTCTACAACAGAAACAGACAGTCAACTGACCCCAGAGTCTCCAGACTACAGAGTGGACTCTCCAGAAAACCACACAGCTGCTCAACTCCTGAATCCTGCAGCTGGTTGAAACTCAGGTCCAGATGTTTCAGATGTTTCAGGTGTGAAGGGTTGGACTTCAGAGCTGAGACCACAGAAGAACAGCTGATCTCTGACAACCAACATCTCTTCAACCTGAATAAAGAGAGAAAGAAGTGAGATTAGAGGACAAAGTTTGATGTTGAAGTCATTGAGACTGAAGAAGGTTCAGACTGGAAGAGTTTAGAAATGTAAAGTCCAAACAGCTGAAGCCACCAGGAGGAGAAGAGTCTCATCAACATGCTGATCACTGACATGCTGCAGAGCTCAGTCCACCTCTCACTCACTTATTAAATTTAGATGTTGTGCTTTTATTTCTCAGTGTTTTAAACTATAAACGTTGTTTCACCCTAACCCTTATTTAAATGTTGTTCAAGTGTGAATATTTAATTCCAACCTCTTCTATACAGAACTCCAAATACTTCAACATGTGTTGACTGACTATTTTCTAACTTTGGTTATAAATGTGAGTTGAAATGAGCAGTTGATCATATCAAGAAGAGACTGATCAGACTGATCCTTGTTGTCTATTCATTCTTCTTAAGAAGAGTGAATCCTGGAGGAAGTGAAATAAGAACTACAGTTATTATCCTCAGTTACTGGATCTTTGTTATTTTGGAGCTGAATTGATGTGACAGCAAACAGAAGCAGTGTCCAGTGGGAGGACGAGTCAACAGCCAAGGTTACTGGACATCAAGCCGACAAGTCCAGAGTTTGATAGTGAGAGTTTGGAGCTCCAGCTGGGAGATCAGTGACTCTTCCTCCAGGAGAGATCAGCCTGCTTTGAAAGCTGAAGGTCAACATGGAGCGAGTCAGAGGTTGACAGTGAATTCTCCACTGCAGCACCTTGCTTCTTCTACCAAGCTTTGAACTGTGGAGCTCCACACGGCTCTGCCACAGTCACAGGACTAAAGCACAGAGAAGAAGTCTCAGTTTCTCATGGAGATCCTCAGTGTGGATCATCTCATATCAGCCTGATGTCTGACCTTTAGTGTCAACACAACTTTCACTGCACACAAACTCAAACATGGAGTCGGACCTCAGAGTCTCCAGACTACAGAGTGGACTCTCCAGAAAACCACACAGCTGCTGAGCTCCTGAATCCTGCAGCCGGTTCCCACCCAGGTCCAGATGTTTCAGATGTTTCAGGAGGGAGGGGTTGGACTTCAGAGCTGAGGCCACAGAAGAACAGCTGATCTCTGACAAGCTGCAGCTCTTCAACCTGAATAAAGAGAGAAAGAAGTGAGATTAGAGGACAAAGTTTGATGTTGAAGTCATTGAGACTGAAGAAGGTTCAGACTGGAAGAGTTTAGAAATGTAAAGTCCAAACAGCTGAAGCCACCAGGAGGAGAAGAGCTCTTTTCAGCCAGATCTCAGATCGACAGAGAACACAGCCTTTACACACCGAATACTTCTTCTCTTTTTCATGGACACACATGAGTTCAGTTTAACAACAAACACCAGGAAACAAAGCAAAGTTTAATGTGAATGTACAATTCTTGATTCACACACACACACATGCACACTGAACTGACCTCAGGATCTCCAGTTTACAGTTTGGACTCTCTAGTCCAGAACACAGAAGCTTCACTGATGAATCCTGCAGCTTAATGTGACTCAGGTCCAGTTCAGTCAGAAGGGAGGGGTCAGACTGCAGAGCTGAGGCGATCACTTCACAGTGGGAATCAGAAAGGTCACAGCCAGAAACTCTGTAATGAGACACAGAAAGGACAGGAAGTTGTTATGACTCTTTGTTGGACTCCTCCTATTTGACATCAGAGCTTCAGCTCATCTTCTCTGGGTTTGATTTAGGGTTCATTTTTATTTGATATTTTATACACGGACCAGGTATGAGTGACACCCTGTACTGGGCGGACACGTCACTGAACACGGACACATATTTAACTGGTAACACACCTTGATGAGCGACAACCTGCCAAACGCGAACAACGGACTGGTTTTCCTGGCAAATTTCAAGCTGAGCGACGCTGAAACGGCCAAAATACTTTGGCTTGACCCCATAATTGGAATATTCAATTTGCGGGTGATACATGATTGCCTCCATACTCCACTCTGGGTTCACTTCTTTAACGTTCCATAACGTAACTTAACGATCCCTAAACTATCTCCACTTCTGCTGCCCGGTTTTCTTTACCTTTCCTCAAGTAGTTTATGTTTCACTTCAGGAGTTCAGAGCCTCTGGCTCTTTATTTGCATTTAAATTGTGATTGTTCAGACGGAGAGACTGAGGATCTCGTCACACAAGTGTTCAGTAGCTCTGGAGCATGAGCAGTCGGTGTGTACAGGTTGCGCTGTCAACCTCAGAGGGTCGGAGCCTAGCACACTGGGTGGATGACGATTTTGACGTCACGCGTCCTCTGTGCACATGAAAGTTTAACTTTCTCTTAACAGCAGAGGACATAAGGCCAGTGGACCAAAACCGACCAAGAGGCTCCAATGGGAAGCCATTCCGTTAGAAAGAAACTTGACATCCACAGTGCAACTACAGGAAATACTTTCTACAAATAGATATTTGATCCTGACATGTGGACTCACCGAAACTTCCTGCACTTCCTCACAGCTGGGATCAGTCTCCTTCGTCCCTCCACTGACGTGTTGTACGTCCTCAGGTCCAACTCCTCCAGGACCTGGTCTGACATCTGCAGCATGTAGGCCAGAGCTGAGCAGTGGATCGCAGAGAGTTTCTTCTCTGACCTGTTCTCTGACTTCAGGAAGTCTTGGATCTCCTGATGGACTGAACGGTCCTTCATCTCCGTCAGACAGTGGAAGATGTTGATGCTTCTGTCAGGAGACATTGAATCACTCCTGATCTTCTTCAGGTTCTCGATGACTCTCTGGATGGTTTCTGGACTGATCTCTGTCTGACCCAGCAGACCTTCTAAGAGTCTCTGGTTGGATTTCAGAGAGAGGCCATGAAGGAAGCGGACAAACAGGTCCAGGTGACCGTTCTGACTTCTGAGGGATTTCTGAAGAACTTTCTGGAGGAAGTTTTCAAGAGATGTGAAAACATCATCCTCATCATCTCTCAAGAATGTCTCCCGTATGTCTCTCTTCTTGTTGGTGAACCAGTAGAACAAGTCGACTGCAGCCAGAAACTCCTGAACACTCTGATGGACGAAGCTGTAGACGGGTTTCTGGAAGATCGCAGACTCTCTCTTGAAGATCTGAGTACAGACTCCAGAGCACAGCGAGGCCTCAGTCACATCCAGACCACATTTCTCCAGGTCTTCTTGGTAGAACACAATGATTCCTTTCTCCAGATGTTCCAAGGCCAGCCTGCCCAGCTTCAGAAGAACCTCCCTGTCAGCCTCCGTCAGCTCCTGTGGACCCGTCTCGTGTCCTCCATGGTACTTGAGCTTCTTCCTGTGTGTCTGAACCAGCACAAAGTGGGAGTACATGTCAGTCAGGGTCTGGGGCAGCTCTCCTCTCTGCTCTGTGGTCAACATGTGCTCCAGAACTGTGGCAGTGATCCAGCAGAACACTGGCATTCCACACATGACGTGGAGGCTCCTGGATGTCTGGATGTGGGCGATGATTCTGCTGCTCAGCTCCTCATCACTCAGTCTCCTCCTGAAGTACTCCTCCTTCTGGGCGTCAGTGAAGCCTCGCACTTCTGTCAGTCTGTCCACACATGATGGAGGGATCTGATTGGCTGCTGCGGGTCGGGAAGTGATCCAGACCTGAGCCGAGGGCAGCAGATTCCCCCGGATGAGGTTTGTGAGCAGCAGGCTGACTGAAGACTCGCGTGAGACATCGACCACCAGCTGGGAGCTGCTGAAGTCCAGAGAAAGTCTGCTTTCATCCAGGCCGTCAAAGATGAAGAGCAGCCTGCAGACAGCCAGCTGCTCTGCTGTCACCTTCTGTAAGGCTGGATGGAAAACATGGAGCAGCGTGAGAAGACTGTAGGGCTGCTCTCTGATCAGGTTCAGCTCCCTGAAGGAGAGCACCACCAGCACACTGACGTCCTGGTTCTCCAGGCCCTCGGCCCAGTCCAGAGTGAACTTGTGCACCGAGAAGGTTTTTCCACTGCCGGCCACGCCGCTGGTCAGAACCACTCGGATGTGTCTGTGCTGCTCAGTCGAGGCTCTGAAGATGTCCTGACACCTGATGGCCGTGTCATGGAGGCTCTCCTTCCTGGAAGCTGTCTCCAGCTGCATCAGCTCCGGTTCCCTCTGAAGCTCCTCACTGTGTCCCTCTGTGATGTGGAGCTCAGTGTAGATCCTGTTGAGGAGGGTTCCTCCTCCTGGTTCATCACTTCCTTCACTCACACGTTCACACCGGCTCCTCAGACTCTTCTTATGTTCCTCTAGAACCTTCTGCGGACCAGCACCTGCTCAAAGACAACAACAACAATGAGACTGACCACAAACAACCAGCTTCCACGTCTCTACAACACAAGTCCAGTGAAGACAGACGAGTCCCTCAGCAGACACGTGTCCACTCTTACTCTGTGCAGCTCTGCTTCTGGATCTTTCTGCACTCTGAGGACAGCAGGAAAACTGCTGCTCCTCATCACTCCTCTTCCTCTTTCTGTGGACACAAAGCAACATTTACTCTGAGCAACACAACACACAGCAAAGACACAAAGATCCAGCTTCAACTCTCACTCTGCTTCAAAATACTGGAACTTTAACTGGAAGTCAGCACAACTTCTCTCACTCTGGTTTGGAGGAAATAAAAGGAAACAAAAGAGTTTCTTACTTTGAGGTTGAAGGTTCAGCTTCACCACTGAAGTTTGGTGGTTTTTCTTTAGACCAGTCACTCTTCATAGACAAGCTGCTGGATCCTGAAGACTCTGCAGTGTGTCTGAGCTTCTGACGTCTACACACACACACACACACACACACACACACACACACACACACACACACACACACACACACACACACACACACACACACACACACACACACACACACACACACACACACACACACACACACACACACACACACACACACACACACACACACACACACACACACACACACTGTATTCAGATGATGTAAATAACTTGGGTTTTGAAGATTTTTATTGGATTTCAAATTCTGCATTAGTTTATTTGTTTTGTCTGCAGCACAACTTCTCTCACTCTGGTTTGGAGGAAATAAAAGGAAACAAAGAGTTTCTTACTTTGAGGTTGAAGGTTCAGCTTCACCATTGAAGTTTGGCGGAATTATTTCTTTGGACTCGTCACTCTTCATAGACAAGCTGCTGGATCCTGAAGACTCTGCAGTGTGTCTGAACTTCTGACCGCTACACACACACACACACACACAGACACAGCTGTTTCAGCATCATGTTAGAACTGTGTGGTCTCAGAGTAACAGTGACTCTCAAAATCCTTTTCATCTATTTTTATTTTTTAAAACCGATTCAGAAACAGAAGTGGATTTATTATTATTATTATTATTATTATTATTACATTTACAATGGACTGAATTACCTTTTTCCACAGGAAATCTATACATGAGTTGAAAAAGACCTTGGAACTGAAACTGAAACTATTTGATCTGGTCTTGATTGATTGTCATTATTGTGATCTATGGCTTGTGGTGTGTTTCCTGACAACAATAAACAAAATAAGAGTTGGACGTGAGTTCAAAAACTGGCAAACCAAACTTTAAAAGTGTTCCAGCTGAAGCGACAGCAGTCAATCAAACACCCTGAGACGGAGTGTGAACCCAAAGAGATCAACCGCAGAGAACAGGAAGTCATTGTTTCAGGGTAGAACAAAGAAGCTGTATTTCACATGGTGTGTTAGGAAGTTCCTTTAACTTTTATTTGTAATTGTACAAGGTGGTGGAGGGTCGTCTGGGTTTACTATGGTAAAGGTGTAAAGGTTTGGGTTCCTCAGGAGAAAGGTTGTGAATCACTGATCGAGAGGAAGATTTCCTGGATGAAATTGGACAAATCAGAGATTCATTAAGGTGAACACCTCAGCAAGGTCACTGCTGAATCTTGTAAGAGGCAGAGGACGACAGTCGGTGTTTCCAAATGTCGACACTGAGACTATTTGACTTTACCTGTAACCTCTGCCAGTGGGGGGCGCTCATTCTCTAAACTTTAGAAAATTAAACTGAGCTCCACAATGAGTGAAAACAAACTGAATCACCTCTCTGATGGATATTGAGTCTGATGTTCTCAGAAAATTGACTTTACCAGCTTCACCAAAGACTCTCAGTCAGGAAATCCAGACAGACCGTCTGTAAAGGTAAAGTCTGTTTATTGGACTGCTGTTGCATTGCTGCGGTTATGATAATTATATCTGCTGCTGCTGTGTGACTGTTTTTGGTCAATTAGTTTTTGCCAATCTGCTTGATTTATAAGATTGTGTTGAGGTTTAAAAACTCAGGCTGGCCTGGGCTGCTGAGGAAGATGCGTCTTGGTTGAGATGAAATCTGGTTGAATATCTTTTAGTAGGTTTTTGTTACAATTGAATTGTTGAAGTGTCTTCAGCTGCTGCTTGTTTAAAAAGTGTATTGGTTGTCCTGTGTCTTTCCCACGGATACTCCGGTTTCCTCCCTCAGTCCAAAAACATCCATGTGGTCAATTGGAGACTCTAAGTTGCCCCGAGGTGTGAGTGTGTGTGGTTGTGGTATGCTGTCCTCGACCACAGTAACGTCTGTCAACTCTCACACTGACTGAAAATACTGGAGCTTAAACTGAAAGTGAGCACAACTTCTCTCACTTACTTTGAGGTTGAAGGTCCAGGTTCACCACTGAAGTTTGGTGGTTGTTTATTAGACCGGTCACTCTTCCTAGAGAAGCTGCTGCATCCTGAAGACTCTGGAGAGTGTCTGAGCTGCTGACCGCTACACACACACACACACACACACACACACACGAACACACACACACACACGGACAGGGTGGGGGTGTGGGGTGGGGGGAGAGAGAGACACACACACACACTTTGTATTCAGGTGATGTAAATAACTTGACCATATCATATTTCTTCAGAGTGTTTTGAAGACTTTTATTGGATTTCAAATTCTGCAGAAGCATTAGTTTATTTGTTTTGTCTGCAGCACAACTTCTCTCACTCTGGTTTGGAGGAAATAAAAAGAAACAAAGAGTTTCTTACTTTGTGGTTGAAGGTTCAGCTTCAAGACTGAACTTGAGTGGTTGATCTTTGGACCGGTCACTCTTCATAGACAAGCTGCTGGATCCTGAAGACTCTGGAGATTGTCTGAGCTGCTGACCTCTACACACACACACACACACACACACACACACACACTTTTTTATTACTGTGAATGACTGTCAAACCCTTTTGAAATTAAATATCATTTATTAAAATACTAATTAATTTTATGTAAAAGACATGGATAATTCTTTCACTATTTAATGACTTATTTCATTGCCTAGATGAGCCAAAATTCAATAAATAAATACAAAATTCAATAAGTATATATGTCATTAATTAATTAATTAGAATATGAATTAATTTTTATGTAAAAACAAACAAACATATTTAATCATATCACTATTTAATTAATTATTTCATGGTCCAGTGTTGCACTGCTTCATGATTTAATTTTATCTAATTAATAACTTTTATTTGACACATTTATATATTTAATTCCAGTTTTAATTGATTAATCACACATTTAGTGAATTATTTAATGAGTTAATGACACATTTATATATTTAATTCCAATTTTAATCAATTAATGACACATATAATTAATTATTTATTGGTGTATTTAATTAATTTTCACACAACCAGCCCTCCATTCTTAAAATCAATTTAGTTTTTTTTTAAGTTTTCCTTTATAAAGAGGAAATCTCCTCTTGAGTGGAAATAGACCTGAAACTATTTGATCTGGTCTTGATTGATTTGTTAGATATTGTATTGTTTCCAGTGGCGTTTCTGTAAGTCAATACTTGGTGGGGGAGGATTTTATTTCAGGTCTACTGACAGCAGAGTTCAACACCACTGAATGCCAAAGTAAAGAGGCTGCATAACTTTTAAGCAATGACATTAAGACAACCATATAGGCCAAGAGTTCCCTGCAGTTTCTCCCCTAAAGTAAGAGTTTCTAACTCGCACGCTTGTAAATAATCGACCCAAATCATTTCGACTCCTAAACATTAGCTCTAGCTGCATTAGCTGGCCCCAACACCAGTCCACATAAAAATCCCATGATCTGAATGAATCTGCATGCAAAACACACGTCACTGTGGGAGAGGGGCGAGTCCCAGTCATGCAACCTTCGGTGTTCATCAGGAGAAAACATCCTGAAGTGGCAAGAGACCGAAAACCAGGAAGTGAAATCCTCGCAGATTGTATGCAAATTAGAAGGAGGCTTTATTGACAGACAAGAAAATGTTGTAAAGTATATTAACATACGTTTCAGGTGACACAAAGAGTTGCTCAACCTAAATGAGCGTCTCCCCTGATCCTTTCATAATTGTCCTAATAACAACAAACAATACTCTTGATGATATAATGACATATACCTCTTACAGTTACCACGCCGATCCAAACACCTTCCAACCACCAACTATTATGAAACTAATCAAACCTGAACAGCACTTTCCAGATACAAACATACATTTCTAATCAAACAAACAGGTACATAAAGAAGCGAGGAAACAACAAGAGACACAGGTGTGTGTGTGTGTGTGTGTGTGTGTGCGTGCGTGCGTGCGTGCGTGCGTGTGTGTGTGCAGAGCATCACGCCACACCCATTCCCACAGAAACCATAATCTAGCCTTAAAGACAATAAAACACAAAACAGTATATGTCCACTCCTGTGTTTGACATTTAAAAACTTTCTCAAGCCATAACCTTGGTTGATAAATGTGCCGACATGAATACGGAAATAGAAAAATACCTTTCCGACATCATGGTCTCTGCTTAAAGTTGATAAAGTGGCGGGGATCTGTTGAGTGTGCTGGAGCGTCTGTTCTCTGTGTTCAGGCGGTGGCTGGACAGACCCAGAACTGGCCGACTTCGAGCTGCTGCTGATCATGAGCGCCACCTGCCAGGTCCGCACGTCGTACCTCCCGGACGAGATCCTGTGGGGCTACGAGTTCCCCCCCGTCGTCTCCCTGTCCCCCTCCGGGAAGTTCGTGGCCGACTTCGCCTTTTTCAAACAAAGTGGCCAAAACCAAAACGCCCCCCCTCTTCAAGCAGGCGCTGCCGCCCAGCTCCCCGTCGTCCCAGCCGTCGCATTTACACAAGGCCAAGGAGAACGGCACAGACCCTGAAAAGATGAGACTGGAGGAGAGCTCCAGGGGGACAGGGGACAGGGGACGCATCAGAGATAGCAGCCCTCTGAGTGTACGGATTAGTAATGTGTGAGGGAGGAAGAGGAGGCAGGAAAGGGGAGGCGCAAAGTCGATGTAAAACTGAGATCAGGTTTCACAGGAAGTCCACCCACACACACACACACACACACACACACACACACACACACACACACACACACACACACACACACACACACACACACACACACACACACACACACACACACACCCACACCCACACACACCGTATTCAAGGCCCCGTTTGTGCGACATTTGGAGTGGAAACGCATTGATTTTCTGTTTTCGTTTCAGAAAACTTTCACGTTTACATGGCATCCCAGGCCACTAGTGGGTGTTTGTTTTTGTAATGAAACCACACACGCATGCGTGCAGAAAACAATACATTTCATTATCTTCGTACACGGACGTTCTGTGTACTTTTTAAGTGCCTCTTTCAATAAACGTGTTATTTGCAGCGTCTCTTTGTGCCCATCTATGAAGAATGTCCTCAGGTGGCGGAAACACGAAATATGTTGCGTCTGTTTGTTGCTGAAATTAAATTTGAGTTAAAACCCCAATAAAATCTGAGTTGAAGGAGGAAAAGCTGTTACACAAGTTGTGATGAGCTGCTGTGTGTTTAACTTCCTGCACCAAACCACAACCACACTGTGTTTCCCTGCAGTCACATACAAACCAGGGTACAGATGCTGCATGCCTACGCTGAAACTACCACCTCTTGCCCCCAACACAGACCCACACATTTCCACCATCAGATATTGACTCACAATCATTTTCTCAAGCAAACTTCCACATCAAATCTTGAGATAAACATGTCTGGGGATCCCCTGTTAATCAGTATGAACAGCCTCAGACTTTATAATATCACTAACCCAGTAGTATGATGATTCAGAGTTACAGTGAAAGAATCAAATCATCTCATGGCAGCAATTTTTCAATTTGACTGTATTTGTATTGCTCAGAAGACTTTCTGCAGAACCCACATCCTGGTCTTTCATTCTCCTCACACCTGTGTTCATGGCTTTGCTACTTCATGCCTCTTCGTGCTTCGTGACTAAGAACCCCCCCCCCCCTGCAAACATCACATGTTTCCTGTTGAGGATTTTCTCATTTGGCAAGGCAAGCGGGTTACTAGAGGACTGAAAATGCTCCTTCTCCTTCTCTTTCTTCTGAGTTGTTGGATTGTTTCAGGTAAGACGAGTGAAAGTTCAGTTTGTTGGCATGTTGAATGTCAGGAGAGGTTCATCTGGGGTTTCTTCACAAATCAAGGCTGCAGGATGGAGATGGATGCACTGACGTGCAGGAAAGAAATTTGTGTTTGTTGCTCCGTAAAAATCCTGATTGATGAGTGTAACATAGTTAAAAAGGTCTGGATTAAATCCAGCTGAATGGTGCTACACTGACATCTAGTGGCCTAAGCGTGTAACTGCAGTTCACAGTTTCACATCGAGAGAACTACTGCAGGTAAAGTGGCTGAAATGCCTGTGAGAATATTCACTTAAGTCACCATAAATCCATAAAATAATCAACTTGACTGTACTTAAGTTGTTGTTTATACGTTTAACTTAATTTTCGCCATGTTTTGGTAAAGTTTAACCCTTGTTTTTGTTGGGTTTTATCACTTTAAAAGGACGGCTACTATGCGCTAGCTGGCCGTTAGCATTGTGCTGTTTGTGTTGCTACCATGAGAATTCTCCATGAGACCATGTTGCTCTGTTACACATGCAGGAAAACGCAATAAACAGCTGTTACAACCAACCTGAGCGACTCCACACGTTCTTCTAGAGCAGACGACCGGCGTCACACAGGTCACTCTAGCACCAGGGTCTGGTGGAGCCGACGCAGAGCAACTATGTCCTTATTTTCTACACAAGAACTTGAAGGAAAGACGAAGAGAGACGACCAGTGGACCTTTCTCAGTGTTTCCCTGAAGGTGAAGCTCAGCCCGGTGATGTGAGTACACGTGTTGTCAGTCTACTTTGAAATCACTAACTTAGAATCAGTGAGAGGTTCACAATTTGTCATTGTCAATTTTGACAGTCCTGGAATTTCTGAGCATTTATATTTTGTGACTTTTCTAGAGTTCTTGAGGAGTCGAGCACATTGTGGTGTTCGGCAGTTTTAGATGTCGTGATTTTGATTTTGCCATCAGTTTCGTCACCACACAGCGAGCCGACTGACTCATCAGTAATGTTTCTCTACACATGACACACATCTGTGACTTCAAACCACTGAAGAGGGAGTACTTTTTACACTTATCACTTCACTTCATTGTTCATGTCAAAATATTACAGCACATTTATGGAACGGTGAAACAAAATAGTTAAATGAAATACATTTTTTTTTTTTTTCATTAAAATTTGCAAATTAATTAAAAATTTTAGATTAACATCAGTTCTGTTGCACCCGCAAGATGATGGAGGAGGAGGATATACAGTGTATGTCAGGTCCAACCTCTGAACATTTATTAATTCTGCAAGGAAGAACACACACCGAGTTAAGATAGTTTTACTCGCGAGGAGAACAGACAGAGAGGGTTTCAGTTACAATCTCCAACCCGCTCTGAAAAACCTTCTATTAGGGTTCCTCTTATCTGATTTCAAAGCACTTCTCATCTGCAGACCACATTCCTCCTGACCATAAAAGATCACAGTGGAGAAATACAAGTCGTAATAGATGAGAAAGAATGTTGGTACAATGAATGTGATAACTTTTCGTAAGATTATTCCAACAGTGTACACACACAGTGATGAAGCTGGTTCGATGCTGGACTCTCACAGCTCTTCACACTGAACCACTGACACTCAGCAGATCCTCAGGTGGTTCCTCCGTCTCTCACTGCTGGATGAAGCTCTGCTCTCCTCAGTGGATCTTCAGGACTCACAGCTTCCTCTCTGCTCTCATTACGTCCAACTGCGTAGAGAAGAGGGGAGATGAGGAGAGTCTCTGAAGCAGTGAGGGCTTCAGTCCTGTTCACAGCAGCAGCTCACAGTTGTATTGTATTTTTGTATTTAGGTATTTATTCCAGGCAAAGCGTTCCACAGTGGAGCACAAGGGAGATAAAACCATCACATGGTTTGTGACATATCTACATACATTTGACATAACAATAAATAAGCTCCAATTTGGCCTGAAAGGGGGTGAGAAGAAGAAAACCTATTTAACCCCACCCACATTTTCAATTAATATTCTATATAATGAGATTCACTGTTACATCTTCCATTTTTCTGTAAATTATGGACTCAAGACTGATTTGCCAATCATCTATACAACAATATGAATAAATCATACAACCAAAAATAAACATATCAGCAATGGTAATAAAGAAAGTACCAACGATGTTAAGGACACAAAAGTACTTATCAACACTTGTAGATATAAAATAAAATGAAGACCCTCTCTCTATATTGTGACCAGACCTGATGTTTATATAATAGTTTGAATCTGTGAATAGTTTGACATCGCTGGATTTGTATTTCCAATCTCTTCCAAAGTTTTACTCCACATAAAGACACACAAAAACCTTTCTGAGTGGATTGAGCTATCAGCAATGTAAAATCTCCATATTCTTTCAAATTACAAACTCTCTGCAATTGTAGAGACGTCAATTAGAGTGTAATAATTTATTGAATGCTTTATATAGATATCTTGATGTATTTATTATAGTTGACATGTTAACAACTTTCACTGAATAAACAAGTTATGAGTGTGATCTAAAAAAACGCTCATTTCTGTAACATGATTAATGGATTCATTGTGTTCAAGGAAGTATTTCTCCACACTTCAATACTACGTAAGGTATGGGAGAACCAAGATCCAGTATTAAGTACTGAATGCATTTCCATCAAGGTATAGTTTTGCTTTATTTAAAATTGAGGCGTTAGAAGATTCTTGTTTTTATGTGTCTGACGTGGGGTTTCCATGACGATTCATGATCAATTAAAACTCCCAAAAATGTATTCTCCTATTACATTTTCAGTTGGGGTACCGTCAATAATTATATACATTTCTGAATTCATTTTGAGACTGCTGAATATAATTGCATTATTTATTTGTATATTTAAAAGATAATTCATTGATATCATCCACTTTTTTATCATATTTAAATCCTTGTTCACAGTATGCACAAGCTCATTGTACATATTACTACTGTAGAATATATTCATGTCTGCAAAGAAAATAAGTATTAGAACCTGAGATACATTAAAATATCATTGATATACACATTGAACACTTTAGGCTTCATGAAGGACCACCACTGTCAGACTAACACAACAAGCCTGAGGCTCCTCTGATTGGCTGACTGTGTCCTCTGCTGTCCAATCCTGAAGCTGCTCAGCGTTCTCCTCTCACAGCCTCACTGAGCAGTCAAACTCTGGATCTTTGTTCTCACACTAACTGTGTTTAGTAGAAACCTGCTGGAAGCAGCATGGACTCACTCCAACATCTACTGACCTGAGAGTCTGCAGGCTGCAGTCTGGACTCTGCTGAAGACCAACAAGCTGCTGCACATCTGGATCCTGCAGCTTGTTGTAACCCAGGTCGAGCTCCTTCAGGAGGGAGGGGTTGGACTTCAGAGCTGAGGCCACAGAAGAACAGCTGATCTTAGACAAACTGCAGCCCCTCAACCTGAATAAAGAGAGAAAGCAGCAGAATGAATGAGGAACCAATCAGATGTGTAGATGGAGAAATGAGCAGCTCCACATTACTGAGTCCTGATCAATGAGCTGCTCTGTTGTTGTGGATCTTCATCACACTCATCCTCCACATGTCAGCCCAACATTCCCACTCCTTCTCATGTCCACACACATCAGTAACAAGCTGCTGAGCTCAGTCCATCTCTCACTGCAGGATCAGAGTCTCACATCGCAAACATTTCTCCTTCTACCACAGTAACAGACAGTCAACTGACCCCAGAGTCTCCAGACTACAGAGTGGACTCTCCAGAAGACCACACAGCTGCTCAGCTCCTGAATCCTGCAGCTGGTTGTAACTCAGGTCCAGATGTTTCAGGAGGGAGGGGTTGGACTTCAGAGCTGAGGCCACAGAAGAACAGCTGATCTCTGAAAAGCTGCAGCCCCTCAACCTGAATAAAGAGAGAAAGAAGTGAGATTAGAGGACAAAGTTTGATGTTGAAGTCATTGAGACTGAAGAAGGTTCAGACAGGAAGAGTTTAGAAATGTAAAGTCCAAACAGCTGAAGCCACCAGGAGGAGAAGAGCTCTTTTCAGCCTTAATGAGGAAGAAAAAAATCCAAAGCTACATGGACCTGTGTGAAAAAGTGTTTGCCCCCTAAAACAAATAACTGGTTGGGCCACCCTGAGCACCAACGACTGCAATCAAGTGTTTGCGATAACTTGCAATGGGACTTTTCCAACACTGTGGAGGAACGTTGGCCCACTCATCTTTACAGAATTGTTGTAATTCAGCCATATTGGAGGGTTTGAACATGAGCCTCCTTTTTAAGGTCCTGCCACAGCATCAATAGGACTGAGGTCAGGACTTTCACTAGGCCACTCCAAAGTCTTCATTTAGTTTTTCTTCAACCATTTAGAGGTGGACTTGCTGGTGTGTTGTGGATCATTGTCCTGTTGGAGATCCAAGTTCTCTTCGACTTGAGGTCAGGAAAAGATGGTCGGACATTCTCCTTCAGGATATTTCAGTAGACGGCACAATTCGTGCTTCCATTTGTTGGGGTTTATGGTTGGTTATTAGCATATAATTACTGTAAGTAATAGATTACTAAAAGTAATAAATCACTGCAAGTAATAAATCACTGCAAGTAATTTATGAAAAATTGAAATTATTAATGGAAGTAAACGGTCATTTACTCATTAACAACTCTTAAAGTAATTGAATAATTACTTTAAAAACAAAAAAAATGAAAAATTATCAAAAATAATTTTTAATAAAACAATTATTAATTTGCATAAATTTGTTATTTATGTAGTAATAATAAATCGGGGCACCACCAGATAAACTGGAAATAGCTAATACCAAAATATCAGTCTCGTTTGTAAAAAGTTTATTTAAGTTAGTTAATATTTCTGCATAAAATATAACAATCTTAAATAGATTGGAAGGTGTGAGATCCGAGCACAGACTGTTACAAACCAGTGAATTGTCAACAATAAATACACAATAATCACCAAGAAGCGTACAATTCAGCTAACAGGCGTTTATTAATAAAAATGTATTAATTCAGAAATAATTCGGAAATCATATCATAAATCAACACATTCAAATAGCAAACGACATCTAACACGGAGATCTAATCTATTAAACAGCAAACACTATGTACAAAGTGTGTGTGTGTGTGTGTGTGTGTGTGTGTGTGTGTGTGTGTGTGTGTGTGTGTGTGTGTGTGTGTGTGTGTGTGTGTGTGTGTGTGCGTGCGTGCGTGACGAGGGGGTGTGATGACTCACTCTTTCTGGGGACGCGGCGGTTGCTTAGCGGCCAGATAAACAAGACGTCCGTCGAGCGCGCGTGCGCGAGGGCGGTCTCGGAGCGAGTTAGTCTACCGAGGGCGTAACAAACGGGCGGTTCCGTTGGCCCGGTTCTGATCACCAGAGTCCTAAGGGGAGGTCGGGTCCTGCAGTTAGAACTCCTGTGATCAAAACCGATCTGCTCTGCAGCAGCTGACATGCAGTAGTGTGTGACCTTATCTCGATCTGATAAGCGGGGTGCTGCGGGTTAGTGAAAGAGGAGGGAGAGATGAGAGAGGATGAAGACAAGAGAAAGACAGAGAATTCTGTGAGGCTCGGTTCTGAACCCTGGTTCCTCCACACAGAGCTCCCAGCGGGCCTGGAGCTCACTTGGACCTCTGGTTCTGAGGTGGAAAACCAGCGTTCTGGACTTAGTGCGCGTGAATGCGCATACACAAACAACGTGAAAGGCTGCTGCCTTCTGAGCGGCACATGGAAACACATTGCATTTTCAACAGAACATCATTCTAACTATTCTCTGCCCAGACAAACGCTCTCACCCTGATAGTTCTTTGGTTCTGGACAGCACCGTCCGTGGTGCTGTTGGTTCTGGGAGGCGGTGGTAACTGGTTGTTACCGGGTCTTAATTTCAGCGTCCTGAAATTCAGAGGCCTGGCTCCAGCTGCAGGAGTGCAACTGAGAGGATGATCTTGGGAGGAGACGACACTGGCTCTGGTCTCCAGAATCTCCCAAAAACAGGAAAAATAGCGGAAAACAGAAGATGTAGTCCAAACTGGGTCCTGCTCATCCAGCGGGCTGGCGTTGGTTCTGTCTCTTTGTTCCTGCTTGGTGCTCTCTTTACCCTTCTGATGAGGGAGAAAGATGTCTCTCCCTCCATGGCTAGTTGAGAATCGCTGAGAGCGTTGTAGAACGTGAGTGTCACCAACTTGGGTTTGGACCCCTGTGGTGATTCAAGCGTCCTCATTGGCCACTTCCGGGGTCTGGCTCGCTCCCCTGCTCTTTTATGGCCTATCCATTGTGGCTGGCGTTTAACTTTCGGGGGAGCAACTAGGAGAAACAGTTCACTGAATCTACGGAGGAGTTCATGGAATCCTCAGGCCCCAACACAACACACACCAAAGACACAAAGATCCAGCTTCAACTCTCACTCTGCTTCAAAATACTGGAACTTTAACTGGAAGTGAGCACAACTTCTCTCACTTTGGTTTGGAGGAAATAAAAGGAAACAAAGAGTTTCTTACTTTGAGGTTGAAGGTTCAGGTTCACCACTGAAGTTTGGCAGAATTATTTCTTTAGACCGGTCACTCTTCATAGACAAGCTGCTGGATCCTGAAGACTCTGCAGTGTGTCTGAGCTTCTGACGTCTACACACACACACACACACACACACACACACACACACACACACACACACACACACACACACACACACACACACACACACGCACGTAGCTGTTTCAGCATCACGTTAGAACTGTGTGTTCTCAGAGTAACAATGACTCTCAAAGTCCTTTTCATCTATTTTTATTTTTTCAAACCGATTCAGAAACAGAAGTAGATTTTTTATTATTATTATTATTATTATTATTACATTTACAATGGACTGAATGACCTTTTTCCACAGGAAATCTATACATGAGTTGAAAAAGACCTTGGAGCTGAAACTGAAACTATTTGATCTGGTCTTGATTGATTGTCATTATTGTGATCTATGGCTTGTGGTGTGTTTCCTGACAACAATAAACAAAATAAGAGTTGGACGTGAGTTCAAAAACTGGCAAACCAAACTTTAAAAGTGTTCCAGCTGAAGCGACAGCAGTCCATCAAACACCCTGAGACGGAGTGTGAACCCAAAGAGATCAACCGCAGAGAACAGGAAGTCATTGTTTCAGGGTAGAACAAAGAAGCTGTATTTCACATGGTGTGTTAGGAACAGTTCCCTGCAGTTTCTCCCCTAAAGTAAGAGTTTCTAACTCGCACGCTTGTAAATAATCGACCCAAATCATTTTGACTCCTAAACATTAGCTCTAGCTGCATTAGCTGGCCCCAACACCAGTCCACATAAAAATCCCATGATCTGAATGAATCTGCATGCAAAACACACGTCACTGTGGGAGAGGGGCGAGTCCCAGTCATGCAACCTTCGGTGTTTATCAGGAGAAAACATCCTGAAGTGGCAAGAGACCGAAAACCAGGAAGTGAAATCCTCGCACAAATTGTATGCAAATTAGAAGGAGGCTTTATTGACAGACAAGAAAATATTGTAAAGAATTAATAACATACGTTTCAGGTGACACAAAGAGTTGCTCAACCTAAATGAGCGTCTCCCCTGATCCTTTCATAATTGTCCTAATAACAACAAACAATACTCTTGATGATATAATGACATATACCTCTTACAGTTACCACGCCGATCCAAACACCTTCCAACAAGCAACTATTATGAAACTAATCAAACCTGAACAGCACTTTCCAGATACAAACATACATTCCTTATCAAACAAACAGGTACATAAAGAAGCGAGGAAACAACAAGAGACACAGGTGTGTGTGTGTGTGTGTGTGTGTGTGTGTGTGTGCGTGTGCGTGTGCGTGTGCATGTGCATGTGTGCGTGTGCGCGTGTACGCGCACGCGCACACTAGGAGTGGCCGAAATTGGATTTGGGAGATATTTAAATAACCAAAGCAGCATGAACACCATTTACTCGGAGGAGTTGTGGAGTCTTAAGGCCACAGGAAGGAACAACAATGTTTTTATCCATTTTCTCAGCAGTTTTGCATTTTTCCTGCTATTTTTAAAGCTTATTTTCCCCTTTTAGAGTCAGTTCTTCAAGACCAACACATCGTTTAGGAGCAGCCACCGCGCGGAGCATAACGCCACCCCCATTCCCACAGAAACCATAATCGAGCCTTAAAGAGAATAAAACACAAAACAGTTTACGCCCACTCCTGTGTTAGACATTTAAAAACTCTTTAACTTTCTCAAGCCATAATCTTGGTTGATAAATGTGAATACGGAAATAGAAAAATACCTTTCCGACATCATGGTCTCTGCTTAAAGTTGATAAAATGGCGGGGATCTGTTGAGTGTGCTGGAGGGTCTGATTGTTTGTGTCTAGTTTTCATAATTGTAATCTGTGGCTTGATTTTACCTTGGAAAAGAGTGTAAGACAGTTAACTCAAAGAAACTGAGAAACCCAAATAGGAACAACCTGCTGAACTAAAAGACAAGACGTCTCTTACCCGTCCGCAGACTCTGACCTGAGCTGCTCTTCATCCAGAGCAGACATGTTCAGTCAGGCTGAGAGAGAAAGAAGCAACAAGAATCAGGACAAACCTGTTCCACACACACACACACACACACACACACACACACACACACACACACACACACACACACACACACACACACACACACACACACACTGGGACATTAGAAGACAAAACATCGACCAACAATCACCTGATTCTTTTCCAACGCAGTCGAATGTCAGTTTGACTGTAAACTCCCGCAGGACTTCGTGCTTTCCTGTAGCGATGGTCCGTTTGAAACTGGAGCACTGGAGAGTGTGTCACAAGGACGGCGCTACATAAGGACCGTGTCAAGCCTTGATTTGCTGGGAAAGAGTCTCGTGATCAGTGACGTCGGAACTGAATATTTTGCGGGATTGGAGGCATAGACATATACACTAGACGCCTCAGCGACTTGCAGGAACATACGTCAGTGCGTCCGCCATCTTGTGAGTGGAATTTGTCAGGACTTCAGCAACGATACCGCATCACTGTTCTGCTTTTGGTTGTACAAACAGACCAAATCAGGACAATGGACTGCGTGGGATTACCTTCCACAGGTAGGAAAAACATATTTTTTGTTGTTGTCGTTGTGTTTAGCTCATATAACATTAACTTGGGACATAGATGAGCTGGAGCCGTGATAAATGCTCTCTATTCCCTGGCTTAAGCTCGCCCTCAAACAACAACAACAACATCAACGTCTATTCGGTTCATCTAACCGAGGATATTTTAGTTGCAGTGTGTAGAATATTACAGTTCAAAAGAAATGTGTTGGTCAGAACCAGTCAGTGTACTGTTCCCCGCCGGTTCCAGCAGGAGAACCTCAGCCTGATCCCAGTAGGAAGTACTGTCTGGCTGTGCTCAAACAGCTGAGCAACATGTCACACCTCACTCCTTTTAGACATACTGACATGTACACAAACATTATTATTATATATATTGATTAGGATAGCAGATCAATTGATTGCACGTTGCACAAGCAGTGAATTAATGTGATAACACAGGACTCTGAACATGTCCATCTGTTTTTCTCACTAGGACCTCTCCTATCACTGCCCACATGTCCTGATGCTTTGACAGCCAGACTCAGTGAAGCCATGGCCGAGGTGGAGAGTCTGAGAAGAGAGAAGAGGAATGAAAAGATGGAGAACGGAGGGCAAAGAGCACAGTGGGGGGTCTTCTGGAGGAACTGAGAGTGAAAAATCTAATAAATGAAGAGCTGAAAGAGAATATGCCATATAATATGGAATAATAGATAAATGTGTCACAATAAATAAATATGTAACTATTATTTTCTATGTAATATTAAAGGTAACTGTAAAAATAAATGAAAGTATAATAGGTAAATATGTTATTGTGTGTAAATATTAACTAAATAGTAACTACACAGGGTTGGGGGAGGGCGGGAGATGTGGCTCCCCCCAGCACCTCCCGCTGGGGTCCCACCCCGGCCCGGGGTGAGTGCGGCTGGAATGCGGGGGGCGCGCTCCCTCGGGCGTGGCGCTCGTGGGGTTCTGGGGTGCGGTGCTCCTTCCCTATTCGCTGTTGGATTACTGGAGGATGGGATATCGCGGTGGCCGGGTGGGGGGCCCGGCTGGCGGCCTCGGGGGCGAGAGGCATCATCCCTCCCCCCCCAAGTGTGTGAGCGTGTGAGTGTCTGTGTCTGTGTCTGTGTCTGTGTCTGCGTCTGTGTCGGGGTGGGGATGGGGGTGGGAGTGGGTGTCTGTGGGGGGGGTGGGTGGTGGTGTGGGTGTATCTCTCAAGATCGGGGGGAGAATCATGGGGTGGGAAAGTGGGGGGTGGGTTATGAGGCTCCTGGGGGTGGAGAGTTTACTGTCCTACGACCGGGGCCTATTCGGGCCTTTGCTTTTCCTGGTCTGGGGGCGGGGCTGGTCGGGGGAGCGGCGGCTGCGGCCATCTCTGCCTTGCTGGGTTGGGGGGGGGGGGGTGGTGGGTGGGCCGGCTCCCGGGGGTGCGGCGGGCCTCACCGCTGGAGTTGGGGGGGCTCTCGGCCCGCTCGGCCTGGGGGCCCTGCTCCGGCCTTTTCTCGGCTTGGCGGCTTGGGTCGGGGCCTGGGGCCCTTTATCCTTCTCTTGTGGGCTCCTCTTGCCTGGGGGGGATTCCTCTCTGCATTCTCCATCTGGTGCTTTCTGGGCGGGGGCATGGCTCTCTGGGGTGGTTCGCTGGGGCCTCCCCAGGCCTGGGGGGCTGCCGTCTGCCGGAGTGGCGATGTCCGGGCCCGATGGCCTCGGGCCCCGGGGTGTCGCTACGAGTCCCCGCACAACAGTTCCAGCCACACCCTTCTGGAGTTGCTTGTTCTCTGTCATCATTTGCTTAAACTCTAAAAATAATGTTCCTCTTTTGTTGTTGCTTCTTTGTTAATTCATGTTCCTGCTTCATCTTACTGTCTAGATAAGAGCTGCTCAGGCTGGTTTAATCTAAGAAATCATCTTACTGTCTAGATAGAGCTGCTCAGGCTGGTTTAATCTAAGAAATCATCTGACTGTCTAGATAGAGCTGCTCAGGCTTCTCTTCTCTTCTCTTCTCTTCTCTTCTCTTCTCTTCTCTTCTCTTCTCTTCTCTTCTCTTCTCTTTGTGCGTTCCCCCCCGGTCGTGTACGGCAGCCATGCCAACTTCTGATGGAGGAGGCAACAGGGGGAGACTCCAGGTCTCTCCCTGTTGCAAGAGCAAAAACTGTTCTGACTCCGAAGGCTCTCAATCACATCATATTGTTGGCCCAAGGGCAAAAGAAAAAATAAGTGTGTAAATATGTTAAAAAAATCTAATTTTGTTACACAGAAAAGTTATAACTTGTGCCCTAATGTACGTGTTCATTGTACATAAATGTCACATTGTGTGTAAATAAACGCTTTTGCATATATTTGTCATGGGCTCCATCATGTTGCTGCTCTAAAAGGAGAGTACAGCGTCCCAATGTCCCATTTGCAAACTTCTTTCATTTCCTCTCAATACTTTCTATAAGTATGCTACATTAAATAAATAAATAAATAAATACATGAAATAATTTTTTATTCAAAAAATAAAAAAAATGAAAGCAATGATTCTTCACAGTCAAGTAAATGTATATTTGCGTGGTTTTCTTCAGAAAACACATCGCGGTCACAGAGACTTGTTTAGGCTGACGGGTCAGACTTGCCCCTCACAAGATGGCGGCCGCTCTGACGTATCGGAGCGGTAGGCGGACACAGGCTGGGCGGCGTCTCGTGGGTACGTCTGTGGTTACGCTGCTCCGGACGAACGGGAGCAGGAGAACGGCGTTCCTTAGTTTTTGGGAGAAAAAATAAACATACTTCAGAACATTAGAGCAGATAAGTCGACCTCTTTGGAGCTGCGAGGGACAAACGAAGAAGCAGGCTGAAGACTGGGAACATTTGGCAGGTATGTTTTTATTTTTGCATCCATTTCCTGCCTCCCGTCCATATTCCTTTCACGCACATTTCCTAGTTTCTCCCACGTAAAGACCACCGTTATCGCTGCAGATATTTCCGTGAAATTCCGCCTGTGTCTCCCTACGGTTCTCTGCACCACGGAAGAGTTTTAGGGCCACTGAAGGAAAAAAAAAAATTCGGACGCTGAAAAAAACAAAAAAAAACAACCTTCGTGCGCTTCAGAAAAAGTCGAAAATTAAAGTGGTTTTTTTGTGTTTTTTTAGCCTCCAAATTTCTTTTTCTTCAGTGGCCCTAAAACTCTTCCGTACTGCACCGTCGAGACTCGACGAGAGGAAGGAAAAAAAATTGCGTTTTTATGAGCCTTGTGTCACTGCGTCACGCGCATTTTAGCATTATAGTGTCGTTTAAACCGAAACTCGACGGAAGTCATTCGTTTCATGCTTTATGTTGCACATTTGCTCTGAATTGCCATGTTTGTTTTCCTTTATCTACATGTTCTGGCGGAGGACTGTCGACTCACTGAAAGTGAAAGTAAAAAACTAAAAGCACTTTAAAATAATAAAACTGTTTTGTTCTTTTTTCCTATAAGTAGATGTGATTGTTTTCTTTGGTTCTGTGAAAGTTTCGGCTGTTTTTCTTCATGCAGTTGCACATTTGGGCTCCTTACTGCCTGCACCAACCCCACCCAGTTCTCAGCAGAAACATTGCTTGAGAGGAGCTGGTTTGTCCCTTCCCAGCACCCGTCCACACCAGTGAGAAGAGCCACAAACATTTCAGTGGGTTGGCTAGAAAATAATCAGCAATATACAAGATCTGGACAACTAATGTCTTTGAATTAGATAGAATGTGCAGATTTGATCACAAAAAAAAAAGGTTTTTAAAATGTTTTCACAGTTGAAAACATTATTATATTACCTGATTCCAACAAATAAACATTAGTCTTGAGAACTGTCTCTCTGTTTGAGAGTCCAAAATACCCGCAGATAAAAGTCTGAGTCCTGTGTCTGAGAGTTAAAATGTTAATGTACTTATTTCATTGTGTTTCTTTCCTTGATTTAACTTCCAGAGGACGTTCATTGTTTCTGTGTTGGTTTCAGGAGATAAAATCTGGCGACACAACCTGTAATGTTCATTGATTCAGACATCAAACTCATTCAGAATTCAGGGTTTTATCAACCCTTTAAAGCCTGACATTTCAAACACAGAAGATAAGTTTTACTTGTATTACTTCAATAGTAACTCTATAGAAAGAACCAAACTATTAAATTAGCAAAGTTCATGTGTTAAGTACATTGTAATAAATGATATATTATCTTTACCATTGTTAATGTAAATCATAATAATGCTAAACTAATCGTTTTTCAGTTACTGTATTTCGACACTTAAATTATAATAAAGTTTCAGACATTACTTTAAGGTTCAGTTGTTATGATTATTTCTGGTGAAAAAAATCTATATTTTGGATTTTCCCTATTATGAAGAATAAAAACAAGCTTCCAGTTTATGTGTGAAAATTGTGACGGAATCGGCGTGCGAGTTTTTCACTGTCTTCTGATTTCCGTGGGGTTTGTCTTGTATGAGGGGAAGCACACTTTGCCTCATTAAGTGTTTTGATGAAACGTTTCTCTCTGGCTTCACTCTCCAGGCCAGCTCAGAGGACGATGTTGGGCTGGGTGGGATTACTGACTGTAGCAGCGTGCCTGCTGAGTTCTTCAGCGGGTGAGTAGCTGTTTCAACAAAGCTTCAAGTAGAATCCCTAATACCGTAATCTCTGGATGACAAGTCACACTTTTAGTCATTTGCTTGTTCATACAAATTGAATGTGAAAATATGGCGGCACTGACCCTCTGTGACCACGAGATGTCACTATATGACCACAGATTGCTGCGACAGCACCACAGAAAAACCTCCAAGTCGACTGGAACTTCACTTAAGTAAAATTAGAAAGTATACTTGTGATAAAACCTACTCGTGTGGTGAGCAGTTTCTCAGTAACTTTGTTGAAGTAGTTGATGAAGGATGTGTATTCTCAGATAAAATTAAACAATAACACTTGTTGACATTGGACAAAATATCACATTAAGCAAACTTTAGCCGTAATTATTCATCCACAGTCAGATGATAGTAACAATGAAAAGATCGAATTGTTTTCCTTACAGTAGCTACTTGCCGATGCCGCGTTGCGATACCAGTACTAACCTTTAGCTACTTGCCAATACCTAGTACCGATACGAGTATGGACATAAAGTGCCATGAAGCTCAATTATTCCTTCCTACACAAAGGAATTGTGAACCACCTTCACACAGCCTCTGCGCTGGCGCACGTCCGAGATTCTTGAAGGTTCTGGTTTTTAAAGCTGTGAGCTTCTGGTCCAAAGTACACTTCTGGAACCGTTCCTCCAGCACTGCCCTTCTACACACCTCTGCTTATACCTCTTGTGTCGCCTGTAGGTCGTCATCTGCTCACCGTGAATGTTACTCAGGAGAGCTACGAGAGGGAGGAGCAGCAGAACATCACGTTGACATTCCAGTTCCTCGCTGACTCCGATGGGCCCCCTCCGCCGCTGGACATAAATCTGATGCGCTCCGCCCCGGTGCAGAGTATCTACCGGCACCACAGTGGGTCTGGGGCCGAGCCGTACGTTCACCCTCAGTACAGGGACCGGCTGCAATGCTCCCAGGTTGCCTCCAGGAGCCAGGTGGAGTGTTCCATCACTCACCTGAAGCGCAACGACTCGAGCGAATACGTGTGCCTCATCGTTGCTGGCAAAGAAAGTTACATCAGCAGGTGTGGTGTCATGGTTACAGGTAGGTCGACGTCACCGCCAGCTCCTTCATCGTTCTAAAAGACGGTGTCCTCCAGATCGTTATGTCTCAACTTAAAAAAATGAGCATGCATTGTGCGATAACGATAGGATTCATAATATTCATAGATTTATTCGTTTTTGGCACTTAAAAGCAATTCTTTTGTTCCATGTCGTTGGCTATAATTGAATCGCTCTCATTACATCTCGATCCAAACGTACTGCTGTATTATACAGTTACACCAGCTTTACAATTTGGAAAACACACGTATGCAACAAGTGCACTATGATCAGGAGAAAACATGATCAGGCGATAGATCGGATGTAATTTCAAGTCCCATACTTATAAACTTTATAAACTATCAAAATTCCAGTGAGCTACAGGGCCATTAGTCCTATTTTGTTTTTATATGTGCTAGTTCTCTGTCAATAAACTACAGCATTTTCCAGACTAAAACTCACATTTGTTTTAGTTGTCTGGTGATACGAGTTATTTTTTAAAAAGCAACTCACATATCAAAACATACCGCTATATACAATCGGTGAACGCTGTACGTCACTGAATGGCAACAGAAGGCTTCGACAGAATAACTGTATCTGACTGTCAAACCCCCACAGTAGAATTTAAAGTCAAAATAGTGACTGAGAAGCATGTGAGGAACTAAAAAAAGAAAGTGTTACTCTGGTGAAGAAAGCCAGGACAGCCAATTGTGGGCTCAAAGCTGAGAAACAAATTCCCAGAAGATTTTTGGAACAGAAGCTGCTGGACCTGGATGATCGTCAGTTACATCTGGGCACGTACAAATAAATCAGACTTGTACACGTTTTTCCCTCTCCATGACAGAGCAATGAATATTGTAAAGCACTTTGAGGGCTTGAGGATCTGTGGAAAAGTGCCACGGATATGAACTCCATTTAACATTTACTGTCTTCATGACGGCTGTAACTTGTCCTGTAGGTGTGATCTGGAGTCTGGAAAATACGGTAATCACAAATAATCACACTTTTCTTACACGTATAAAAGTCTCATTCCCAATCTGCAAAGAATGAAGACACAGCGATATGGAGACGTCATTTATTACACTTTAATCAGTCTTTTGCGATGTGTCTATTGATACATTTGCAAAACATATTGTGCGGCCATCTTTGAGTAATGGAGTGTCATCAGGGGAAGAACTGAAGACCTCCAAACTACCGACTTTGTGATTGTGATCTGTTTTACTCTATCAAACACAAAGCTGACTCTGTTAGAAAAGAAAAGGCTGAAATTATTGAAATGAGGAGTTTGTTTGAATAAAAATCAGACTAATGGAGCATAAAAGTCAACATTTCTCTCTCTACAGCCACATTTGCTGGTCATTTTGTTGATTATCACTAAAAGTACTGATACTTTATTGAGGACGATGGAGGAATTTGGACCAGTCCAGAAACACTGCTCTAGATCACTGGTCAAATATTAATCTGGCCTTTGAGACCCACCGTCACCCCTGGATGAAAGCTGAGACGCAAATCGAGAAACATTAGCTTTTTTTCCCCCCCAATTCAAAATGGGAGGCAGTTTGGGGGTTGGATAGATACACGTTAAAAAAACAACAACCATCAAATGAGGACGTAGACAGAAACATATTAACTCTGGGGCTCAAATAGCTGCATTACAATTACAAACAAATCACTTCAGTCTTTTTTTAGGGACGCATCGATACCACTTTTTTTAAAGGACGAATATGAGTACGAGTACTATCCTTTAGCTACTCGCCGATACGATACTTATTTAATGCCATAAAGCGTGATTCATGCTCCAAATGGAAAGCATGCGCAAAGGCTGTGCGCTGCAGCGAACCCCCTCCAACAGTCTACCGTTCGCATAGCGCAGCTCACTGTTCAATGTGTATCAATCAAACTTTAATCATGTGTAGCTTTGCTGGTGTTCGCGCTCCGAAACTCTTTAGCATGTAGCACGTAGCACGGCTCGGAGTCACTGTTAAAGTACTGAGCGACATCGAGCTAACTCTGCTGGTCCATATGTCTCTCCTGATCAAGTTGCTGGTGTCGTACCAACTATCTTTTATGGCATGTCTTACTTTTGTCATTCCGATTAACATTAAAGAATCTCCAAACCACGGCTACCGCTTGTGCTCGCTGACGCGTGACATCACGTATTACTCGCCTGGTTGCATCGGGGAGCTTTTCCAAGTCGTAGTACTCCATGCAGTATCGGACAAAACGTCTGTATCGGTGCATCTCTCAAGTTTTGCAGTTAGTGGAGAAACATTTGAGGTTTCTGGTTGCATGAAATGTCTTCTTTCTTCTCTGCAGCCGTCCAAGGTCAACCTGAAGAAGAGGAACCAGAGCCAGCGAGCCGGGAGCGAATCTGGCTTTTCGTCAGTATTGGTCTGTTCACAGTAGCAGTTGTAGTTCTTATAATACGTGATTTCACTCTTAATACCTGCTGTTAGCGTAGCAGGTGCACATTAGGGGCCCAGGTTTTTAAAATTAGAAATCCAAAAAGAATACAAAGAAACTAGACTTGGGCATCTACACATTAGTTAAAATTTAAGATATAGAGTTGAATTAGGCTCTGACAAGAGGGCCTCTCTTCGGTTTTGTTGGTCTGCACCCTCATGCTACAATGAAAGCATGAGTGTTGGGTTAGCTGCCCGTTACAGACCACTACACAGTCTACCTCCGTTTGTTACAAGACTGCTGTAAGTGGTCGCCAGTTAAAATGCTGCCAGTCTGAATGGTGTGCAGTTTGAAATGCAATGTCATTTCACCGTGAAGCCAGTCCAATGAATTTAAGCTTATTAAATCATTCAAGAGGCTTCAATGTGGCTGCTACACAAAGCTAGCAGCAATATGAAAGTGAGGAGAATGAGAAGTGGGCATATTGCACCTTATTTCAATTCAAGTCTCCTTTAAGCACTTTATTAGATTGCGGGCAGATTGTCAATTTTTCACTATGTGAAAATCCGCTGCAATCTAACTGCTGTCTGATTTATATAGACGTGCCTGAGCACGTCTACAATAAGCACTTTAAGGCCTCGTTTACACCACTACCACAACAATTGACTGAAAGCAGCACCGTCTTTGTGCTTTGGTTTCCAGAAAGTGTTTTGCATTCAGACGGCGTCCTTTTGAAGACGACGTTGCTTGTTTGCAACACGACCACTCGTCCATGCGCGCCGAGAGCACGACGACGTAAACACTGAAGTGCCTTTCTGCCGATGGTAATAAATGCGTCTTCACTTATGCAGATGATGTAGTGAATGTGCACATTGAATTCAAAAGAGCAGCACAATCACTCTGGTATCCTCCACTGTCAGACCGCATTTACACCGTCAGCGTCTTGTCATCCAATTCCAATCTTTTTGCTCTTATGTGGCACAGGTTGGATCTGCTTTTGGACAATAAAAGCAGGAAAGAAATGTCTCAACATTGCGTCTCTTATCGTCATCAAATCTGTGACCATCGAGCTCTTTTGGTAGCATTAATAGTGAACACGCGGTAAATGGATGAGAAACATGGAGGCGATCCGACGGGAGGGAAAAGCGATTGCTTTCTGGAAACAGCACAGCTGTTGCGTAAACTCACGGCTTAAAACGCAAAGACCGTTTTGTCGTTTTCACGGGAGAATGTTGTGGTGCGAACGGGGCCTCTGGGTTGTGTTCACACTTGGGATGCAGTTCACCAAAGACGAAAGATTAAAAAAAGGGAACTTCACAGTTTACTTTGTGTTTGCCACGACACAAATAAGTGTTAAAAAGAAATGTGACCGGTGCATTAATGCTGCGTTCTGGATTAAACGTGGCATAATGCACGTTGGAGTGAGATTTTAATTTTTTTACAAGAACTCACCAACATTTTCTAATGTGAAAAAAGGCATCCAGTCAGCAACAGGAATGACTTTGCTGTGAGAAGACGGAGCTTCTGAAGCCCGTTACATCCTGTGTTGCCTGCCCATTTGGAGCCCCTCATAGTTGTATATGTTGACTAGATTTGGCGTTGCCAGGCCAATCTCTATTGAGTGGAATACGTCAACACGGCCGCCATCTTTGGACGTTGCTCCAGAGGTGCACAGATGAATCAAATACGTTTCTCAACAAATACGTCTGATCGTCGTTGCAAGACGGGTACAACACAATGATCATTGTTAGTTGGTGATCATTTATTTAAAAAAATGTTATTGTAAAAAAAAAATAAGATATTACAGTAATGGTTAAATCATGACAACTTGTATTGTCTTATTGATAACATTTCAACTTCCTTTTATTCTTAACAATGATATAACACTATAACAATGAGGGAAACGAGTCCTAAAATGTGGACGTCGACCAGACTAGAACATTACATATCTGTCAGGACAACATTTCATCAGGTTAAATATCAGTTTCTCCCTTGTGAAATGTTATTCCTTGCCGTTTGGTCTTTTGATTTCGTTGGTCGGAAAAACCGTTAGCAGCACAAAAGTCTGTCCTCTTTAATGACTGCCTGACTATTAAACTACTCCAGCGTCATAGCAGGACACACCGTCCCAAGATGGCAACGCTGTTGACGAACGCTGACAAGTGGCACGCGGCATCTAGTCGGTATAGATATCTATGGCAGCTCTTTGGGTTCCTGCTGCGCTCAGGCTCACATCTGACCAGCAGAGAGTAAACTGAAACCCGATCAGAGGGTGAACACCCAACAAAGGACTGCAGTAGCAAAACACCTGTGCCAGGGTTGGTTATTCTTGCACAGGAACATTTGAGGGTGAACACAGCCTTAAAATATAAGGAGACTACTATGACTGAAGACTTGGTCGTAGTGCGATCACTTTATGTTAGATAAGGAAGTAAATATGCAGAGAATGCACTTAACTCTACCTCACTGTAAGACCAACACACACATTGGTATCGAGTGCTCACTGTGATTCAGTAGCAAATGCACTCATGCACAAAGGTGTTGGTCTGAACCCAGCAAAGAATTGGTGCTCTTCTTTGCACTGGGTGCAATAAACAATTCCTCATTGTTACGATGGGAATTTTATTAGACATTTCTCTTTTATGCACTGAGCTCATAGAGAAATGACACTAATGCAACCAAGAGCAGAGCGTTCCGTGTCTCTCGGTAGAGGATCCCGTTGATGTGTTTGTAGTTTGAGACAAAATCCTGGTGCTACTTTGGACTCAAGCCAAACATTTAGCTCCAATGGAACTAATCCAGTTGCTTCTCACTTCAGTGAACTGTGGAGGACAGCACTGAAGGAGAAATGAAACAAATATCTTCTCAATTGTATTTGTTGAATGTAAAGTCTTTCGCACACTGTTCAATTTTGGGCTGTTCGAGATGAAATATTGGATCATGGCAGAATCTGTGGTCGTGGCTCCAATCGGTGGCCGTAACATCGCACGGTGTGGTAAGGTTCACCTGATGGCCGAGGTGGTGCTCGTAAGCCTGTTTGTTTGGTTTGTTGTTTGACCACAACAGTAGATGCTAACGTAAAGTGCTAGTAGATGCTAACAGGTACTTACTTCAAGCTCCTGTTGCAACATTACCATCCAGGCTGTCCTCTCTAACTCTCTGAGCCACGACCATGTCCAGATTCTCTGGATTTCTTTCCAAACACATAAATGTCACACTGCCAAGGCTCCAATCATGTTTCTGTTTAGGACCTGTTATTCTTCTGTGATTGCGTATTACATGATCTGTTGACGTTGTTACGCCATACACGATTGCGCAACCACGCCGGCTGCGAGTCATGGCTGGGATTATGTCGTTAAAATCGCACAGTGTGTGGAAGGCTTAAAACCAGTGTTCTACGAAGAGAAAGTCTGGTTGTTTACAAGCCAATCAGGTCGGTTGAGTTCTGATATTAAACACAATGATCTCACACAAGAATCTGATTGGGCGAGAGACAGTCCATTGTTAAGCTTAAAGATCTAACAGAAGAATCGGATTGGACGAGAGACAGTCCATTGTTAAGCTTAAAGATCTAACAGAAGAATCTGATTGGACGAGAGACAGTCCATTGTTAAGCTTAAAGATCTAACAGAAGAATCTGATTGGACGAGAGACAGTCCATTGTTAAGCTTAAAGATCTAACAGAAGAATCTGATTGGACGAGAGACAGTCCATTGTTAAGCTTAAAGATCTAACAGAAGAATCTGATTGGACGAGAGACAGTCCATTGTTAAGCTTAAAGATCTAACAGAAGAATCTGATTGGACAAGACACAGTCCATTGTTAAGATCCAACAGAAGAATCTGATTGGACAAGAGACAGTCCATTGTTAAGCTTAAAGATCTAACAGAAGAATCTGATTGGACGAGAGACAGTCCATTGTTAAGCTTAAAGATCTAACAGAAGAATCTGATTGGACAAGACACAGTCCATTGTTAAGATCCAACAGAAGAATCTGATTGGACAAGAGACAGTCCATTGTTAAGCTTAAAGATCTAACAGAAGAATCTGATTGGACAAGACACAGTCCATTGTTAAGATCCAACAGAAGAATCTGATTGGACGAGAGACAGTCCATTGTTAAGCTTAAAGATCTAACAGAAGAATCTGATTGGACGAGAGACAGTCCATTGTTAAGCTTAAAGATCTAACAGAAGAATCTGATTGGACGAGAGACAGTCCATTGTTAAGCTTAAAGATCTAACAGAAGAATCTGATTGGAAAATCGACGGTATACGAGCTCTGATATTAAGCACCACGTCATCCTGTGGTGTTGCAGCTAAAACAACCAGTCAGAAACAAGATCTTTATTCAGGTCCACCTTGTTGACAGAACGGGGCCTGAGGCACTCAGATTCGGCTGACAAGAAAAGTCAATTAGCAGCTCTGTGGTACCAGTTATCAAGAGTAAGGGTCTGTCGAGCATCTCGTATAAACAACCAGGCTTTGCTGAACTTGCTTCGTAGGACACCACCTCGGGTAACTAAAGTTGCTTGAATTACCCTGACAATGTGGATATCCCTGACTGGACACATATATTTTCATTGGATGTGCACCAATGTCAATTTCTAAAGGACGAGTACAAATGCTAACCTTTAGCTACCTGCCGATATAGTATGCCAAATGTCTTTCTGCAACCTCTTTTGTACGTTTTTATAGGTATGACTCAACAATAATTGTAAGCCTTCATTGTATATCGCCCTGTTTGGGGCGTATGCAAACTTGTACTTCGATGTTGAATGTAATTTGGTCTCATTCTTGGATTAGATTGATGAGATGGGGGGTGGAGGGTCCCAGCAAAAGACAAAACAGCTTTATCAAGTAGGAAACTGAATGTTTCCGTACTGATCCTCATTGTTACCAGTGTAAAATAACACAAAGTTGATGTCTAAATGTAAATATGTCTTTTAAAGTGTGGGACGGTCTTCTTTAAGCCAGAGAGCTTTAATTAGACAGGGATTTTCCTTCTTAATGTTTGATTTAAAAAAAAAAAAAAAAAAAAAACACTGAAAAGATGCTAAAACTGTAAATGTGTCTTCAAAAAACACATTTTGAAAAACTCCCAGAGGCATAATATTATAAAATAAGCCTCAACATGACGGTTTGGGGGCAGATAATGTGGTTTAAGCTCGTTCTCCCTCACTTTAATCACCTAAATGGTCCTTCTGGTAAAATATCCATGCTCTCTGCTTGTAACAATGTTTTGTCGTGTGCATTCTTTTTTTTTTTTTTCTCCATGAAAACATGTTTAACTTGGTGTGGGTGTTGGGTGTGGAAGCGAATATGGCTCAAAAACCAATTTGAAATGTATTAACAGAAATGCTTTTTCATTTTCAGATTGAACTGCATTTTTTGACTCATAAATACAAATTAATGATCAATCATCCAAACTGCATTTTCATTTTCTTATACAAGATTACTAATTCTGTGCCTTAACTAAACTGAAAAAGAAAATTACATTTTTTTTTTAATTTTCAAAAGATGCCCCAGCAAATAGTGACCCAAATTCATTTTGAAATGTCAAATTTGAAAATTAAAATGCATTAGCTGGTTCTGGCTGCATAGTTAGTATGTTGAGCATATTTGACTCATAAATAAAATTATTAATGCATCATCCAAACTGCATTTTCATTGCTTTGAACGTACCGCGGCCGTTGAACGTATTTTCGCCATTTAAAAACACCGTGGCCGTTGAAGGTGCGGTGGTCATTGAACGTACCGCGACCACTAAACGCACTACGGCGGCTGACTTTCAAATTTTAGAATTCTTTTTTTTTTTTTTTTTATTCTTTATTTTCAAAAAGTGGTGAAGTACAACAGGTTACAATAAGACAAGTCATCACATTATCCACTTTTCTTTTTCCTTTTTATTTTTTTACAAAAGAAAGAGAAAACAAAAAAAACTAAACAATAACAACAAACTCAGAACAAGTAGGGAGAGAAACGGTGTGCACAGTTGATCGTAGAAAGAATAAAAATAAAAAACAGATGCCAATCCTACACCAAAACCAAAGGGAGTGAGAAATGTTACTTTCTAAATACAAGAAACCTCAATAAAATCTGGTCGTAAGGACTGGATGGAACTGACCCATTTGGTCCATAATTTAACAAAAGTAGACTTTTTAAGGCGGATTGAAAATGTTACAGATTCCATAACATAAATCTCATTCACTATGTCTATCCACCCCGACATCGTGGGGGGCTCGGGACGAAGCCAGCATCTTGTGACTGCCTTCTTGGCTGCTACTGTAAAAATATATAAGTTTTTATCTTCATGTCTATGCATATTATCAAGATTTCCCCAAAAAGTTGTATTAAACTGGAGCAGTAGATTATTATCCTTAAATATACTAATTAAAGCTTTATGAAATTCAAGCCAAAAGAGTTTTATCTTTGGGCATTCCCAAAATATATGCCAATGTCCTGCGTCCTGAGCCCCACATAACCTCCAGCAGCCGGCGGTGCCCGTGCCAAAATGCACTTTTTGTCTTGGTGTCAGGAAAAAGCGCACTAAACATTTCCAGCTAAACTCTCGCCATTTATGGGAACTGGTACAGTTCCAGCAGGATTCACAAACATTACACCATTCTTCATTAGTTATTGAAACATCTCCTTCATTTTCCCACTTTTCTTTGATGTAGTCAAATTTAACTTTGTCAGAAACCCTTTATACAACTTGCCGATAATCCCTTGAACTATACTGTTTTCATAAGCCTTCAGAAAGATTGACAAGATTGGGTCATCTATATCAGTTTTGGAACTAATGTTTTGCTGGAAATAATTCCTCAATTGAAGATATCGAAAGAAATCGCAATTGTTCAGCTTATAATCACGCTTTAAACCCTCAAAATCTTTCATCTTTCCATTACGTGTGAGTGAACAAAAAGTCGTCACACCCTTTGAAATCCAGTGTTTAAATGTGCCGTCTAACTGGTTGGGACTAAACCCAGCGTCAAATGCACACCACTGCATTACATTTTACAATTCTAAATGAATTCTGGTCACTATTTGCTGGAGTGTCTTTTGAAAATTAAATCTCAATCATCTTCATTAAGTGACAGAATAAGCAGTATTGTCAAAGAAAATTAAAAAGCAGTTTGGATGATTGATTAATTTTTATTTATGAGTCAAAATGCAGTTTAATCTGAAAATGAAAAAGCGTTTCTGTTAATAAATTTCAAATTGATTTTTGAGCCATTTTCGATTCCATAGTCTCTCAATCATTCAATGTATTTCATATATTCTAAAGTACTCCAATTTAATACAAACTTTTTCTCTCTTTTGTGTGCGTGTGTTTTTTTAAATGTATTAATTGTGGGATGGTTTGAGGTAAGGCGTGTCAAACATCAGGCCTTTGGGCGAAAATCAGGCCACGAAAGGCTCCGATCTGACTGACAATCCACCAAACAAATGGTAAACATGTCAAAGAAAACACAGATTTCTTCAGAGTAGCGACACTGAGACCTGAGCTCAGATACTGTGATATACTGTGATGCTGCTATGAAAGCCAGCTACTTCATTTCTATCAAACTAGTCTCAAAGCCATGCTGTCAGGGTGTAAAAACTCCCAGAATGAAAGTTTTTTTGACATTTCACTATTTTGCAATATTAAAATTGGCCTTAAATCGCAGTAATTCTGGCACTGCTTATTGAAATTAGGTAAAAATATGGACTTTTTCAAAATGTAGTATCTACCACAAAAAACGTTTTTCGTTTTTTTTTCTTCCCTTGTCCTGTTCGGCAGCTTTGGCAAACAATGTTATGTGATTGAGAGCAACAGGAAGAGATTTAGAATCTCCTCTTGTTGCTATCTACATTAGAAGTTGGCATGGCTGCCGTACACGACCCCGGGGGGGGGAACGGTCTAAGAGACGAGAGAGTAGAGAGAAGACTGAGGAGGGGTTGGAGGGGGGATAGAGGGGTGTGTGGGGGACAACATACAATACACTTGTTGTTGCTACAAATATTGTTTACAGTTGTCACACTGATCCAAATACTTTCCAACTGTTATTGGATTAAACTCACCTGAGCAGCTCCAGACAGTAACGTGATTTTCAAGCAGGAACATAAATTTAAAAAAAAAACATGATTTTGATTGTTGAACAATCAGCAACACATCTCATGAAGAGTGGAAATGTGTGAGGGTTGCCACTGGATGTGGTCGGGGAGGCCCACAGAGACATCCCGGGACCCAGTGCCCCCTTCTGAGGTAAATCAATAAATCATTCTATTCATAGATATGTTAGTGTTGCATTACAGCAACATCAGCATATCTTTTCATATGTTCTTATTGTATTTCTGGACAAAACTACACTTGGTCAACAAGAACAATAATGGGTGATAAATCAACTGAATAGCTATAAATAGGAAACAAAAAAGGAATATTATGTCGAGTGTAACAGTTAAAAAGGTCTGGATTAAATCCAGCTAAATGGCAAAACACTGACATCTAGTGGCCTAAAAGTGTAACTGCAGTTCTGCCTCGGGGTGGACGCGGCAAAGCATTGTGGGTAATTTCACATCGAGAGAACTACTGCAGGTAAAGTGGCTGAAATGCCTGTGAGAATGTTCACTTAAGTCACCATAAATCCATAAAATAATCAACTTGACTGTACTTAAGTTGTTGTTTATACGTTTAACTTAATTTTCGCCATGTTTTGGTAAAGTTTAACCCTTGTTTTTGTTGGGTTTTATCACTTTAAAAGGACGGCTACTATGCGCTAGCTGGCCGTTAGCATTGTGCTGTTTGTGTTGCTACCATGAGAATTCTCCATGAGACCATGTTGCTCTGTTACACATGCAGGAAAACGCAATAAACAGCTGTTACAACCAACCTGAGCGACTCCACACGTTCTTCTAGAGCAGACGAGCGACGTCACACAGGTCACTCTAGCACCAGAGTCTGGTGGAGCCGACGCAGAGCAACTATGTCCGTATTTTCTACACAAGAACTTGAAGGAAAGATGAAGAGAGACGACCAGTGGACCTTTCTCAGTGTTTCCCTGAAGGTGAAGCTCAGCCCGGTGATGTGAGTACACGTGACACACACACACACACACACACACACACACACACACACACACACACACACACACACACACACACACACACACACACACACACACACTCCAGGCTATTGTAGAATCTTTGTCATCCTAAAGCCTGTGAACATTTGTTTACATTCAGACATGTCAGAACACAAGTTGTGTGTGTTTGTGTATGAAAGCAGCAGTGGACTGTGGGACGACACACACTATGAGTCGGCCAAAATAAAACCAAAAAAACCTTTCATGTTCTAACAGTTTGTTTTACTTCAACACAATTGAGCTAAAAAAATACATATTCAAAATTTAATACAGATTTCAGTAGATTATATGAGGTGTGTGAGCGAGCGAGAGAAACAATTCCAAATGAATAATCAAGCTGTTTTAATATTACGATATAAAAATTATGTATACATTTATTAATATGCCATATCGTATGTCTAACTTTGTTAAAGAGTATAATTCAATGTATTTCAGCTTGATAACTTGTATTTTTATTTTGGGAAAATCTGTGGAGTTATGAGTATTGTAGTTAAACACTTTCTCAGTAGAAATAAATGTACTAGGGTGATAAGTGCCCTATCCAAGATGGCGGCCGTGCAATATGTCAGTGCCAATCAGTCCAAGTTAGTGAGGTGTCTCAGTGTTCTATGGCTATTTGTCAATTCTTAGAATGCCAGTGTGTACTCACATACATCATGACTAGGTACTTGCAGTACATCCTCGTGAAGTAGAGAAATACAAATACGAGAATGCAGAAAGTGAGAACACAAGTGTACTTGATGATGTGGTGGCTGTCATGGCTGGATGATGGACCTTGAAACTGAGGAGGAAGCAGCACGACTGTGGAGGCAGAACCTGGTGAGATCCTGTTGCCTCTCGTGTTCCTGGCTGATTTGTTCTTGACATTATATGATGATCTAAACATCCATCCAGCGGGGGTGGCCGTCTGAGCACTGTTACCCAGATCACATTGCACCGATTAAGAACCTTCCTCTGGGTGGTGAATCCACGGGAAGGTGGCGCCCGGCGTGGGACAGGAACCCTCTACCTTGAGATTGCGAGTCTCGTGCTCTACCAACTGAGCCAGCCGGGGGCTCCTTCTGGTGATGTCATTAATATTTACTTGATTATATGTGTCTAATCTACATCCTGCAGTTAAGCATAAACCTACACGGCTACACTGTCGAGCAAAGAAAGATATAAAGCAGACCCTTAAAGTAGAACCAAGACTGTTTCAGCTTCCCTAACTGAAACTGGGATCTGGTTCCAAATAAGAGGAGCCTGAAAGCTGAAAGCTCCACCTCCCATTCTACTTTTAGAAAACCTAGGAACCTCCAGTAAGCCAGCACTCTGAGAACCAAGTGTTCTTCTGGGGAGATATGGGATATGACATGTACAGAAGCGGTCATCACCATTGGCTTTTATCATCAACAGGCACGGCGAGCTCCACGCACTGCTACTATTCTGGGCAATACCATGTAGCACCATAAAGTCTACCTGTCTTTTAAAACAATTATGTTTGGCAGGATTTACCCGATAGGGATGTTGTTTGATAGGTCTGGCATCGCCCACCTCAATATCGTGGCTGAGCATGTGCGTCTGAGAGGAGACATCACCAAACAGCGAGCGATAGGAATGAATCAAACCTGCCATATCAGCCTGCTCCCAATCAGAACAATGGGAAAGCAACACAGGGAGACTCTGTACTGCAACTGAATTAGCACCTTTCTCCTGAGTCAAAGCCACAGTGAAGCGACCAGGCGGTGCTGAACTGGACAGCTCCTGCACGTCTGCACACAAACTGACCCACAGCCCGGAGCGTTCAGCACCAGAGCCACTGGACAGCTCCTCTGCTTCTGCTCACAAACTAATACAGGACTTGTTGATTTCAGCACCAGAGCCACTGGACAGCTCCTCTGCTTCTGCTCACAAACTAATACAGGACTTGTTGATTTCAGCACCAGAGCCACTGGACAGCTCCTCTACTTCTGCTCACAAATAGGCCTTTTCCACCAAGCTGTTTCCAGGGCGTGTTTGGGGCTGGGGCCGGACTTGGCACCAGTTCTTTGTGTTTCCACCACCAAAGCCCCGGCCTAACAGGGTCTAAAGAGGTGCTAAGCTGGCCCAGAATCATTGCTGGGCACGAGGAAGCACTGACACAGCTGCAGCTTTGGCAGAGTTAACAAGGCTGCTGCAAACAGTGAGCCGGCATGCTGGAATCAACACACAGTGATGAACCTGGTTCGATGCTGGACTCTCACAGCTCTTCACACTCAACCACTGACACTCAGCAGATCTTCAGGTGGTTCCTCCGTCACTCACTGCTGGATGAAGCTCTGCTCTCCTTAGTAGATCTTCAGGACTCACAGCGTCTTTGGTGAGTTGTGGAATATATTGCCTTTGGCTTACTCGTGCACGTTTTTGTTGAAAAGTAAAAACTTCCACAGGACACAGGAAAATTAAAAAACAAAGTCTTTAATCCACGGCTTGTTAATCGATTATACAGGATGTTTCTAAAATTAAGTTTGCCTAATCAAGATACTATACTACGGTAAGAAAGCCATTTGTCTCAGTCCTTGATTATTCCACAACTTCCAAGCTCCTGTATATCCCAGCATGCAGTTCTTTCTCTTTCTTAAAGTGACAGAAATCTTTCCACATTCATAGCAAAACCACAATACTGCATTTTACATCTAAAAACTTTCCAAATAAACACAAATAACATCAAATGAATCTTCGCTGAATTTTAACAACTTTCTTTTTTTAACAACTTTCAAACCAAATACTGTACTTAGATTAACTTCATCTTGCATAAACTTAACTTGGCTCCCACAGCTTCCTTTCTGCTCTCAGTTCCACCACCTGTAGAGAGAAGAGAGGTGATGAGGAGAGTCTCTGTGGAGCAGCCAGGACTTCAGTCCTGTCCACAGCAGCAGCTCAGAGCTCATGAAGGACCACCACTGTCAGACCAACACAACAAGCCTGAGGCTCCTCTGATTGGCTGACTGTGTCCTCTGCTGTCCAATCCTGAAGCTGCTCAGCGTTCTCCTCTCACAGCCTCACTGAGCAGTCAAACTCTGGATCTTTGTTCTCACACTAACTGTGTTTAGTAGAAACCTGCTGGAAGCAGCATGGACTCACTCCAACATCTACTGACCTGAGAGTCTGCAGGCTGCAGTCTGGACTCTTCTGAAGACCAACAAGCTGCTGCACATCTGGATCCTGCAGCTTGTTGTAACCCAGATCAAGCTCCTTCAGGAGGGAGGGGTTGGACCTCAGAGCTGAGGCCACAGAAGAACAGCTGATCTCTGACAAACTGCAGTTAATCAACCTGAATAAAGAGAGAAAGCAGCAGAATGAATGAGGAGAACCAATCAGATGTGTAGATGGAGAAATGAGCAGCTCCACATTACTGAGTCCTGATCAATGAGCTGCTCTGTTGTTGTGGATCTTCATCACACTCATCCTCCACATGTCCACACACATCAGTAACAAGCTGCTGAGCTCAGTCCATCTCTCACTGCAGGATCAGAGTCTCACATCACCAACATTTCTCCTTCTACAACAGTAACAGACAGTCAACTGACCCCAGAGTCTCCAGACTACAGAGTGGACTTTCCAGAAAACCACACAGCTGCTCAGCTCCTGAATCCTGCAGCTGGTTGAAACTCAGGTCCAGATGTTTCAGATGTTTCAGGTGTGAAGGGTTGGACTTCAGAGCTGAGACCACAGAAGAACAGCTGATCTCTGACAACCAACATCTCTTCAACCTGAATAAAGAGAGAAAGAAGTGAGATTAGAGGACAAAGTTTGATGTTGAAGTCATTGAGACTGAAGAAGGTTCAGACTGGAAGAGTTTAGAAATGTAAAGTCCAAACAGCTGAAGCCACCAGGAGGAGAAGAGTCTCATCAACATGCTGATCACTGACATGCTGCAGAGCTCAGTCCACCTCTCACTCACTTATTAAATTTAGATGTTGTGCTTTTATTTCTGTGTTTTAAACTATAAACGTTGTTTCACCCTAACCCTTATTTAAATGTTGTTCAAGTGTGAATATTTAATTCCAACCTCTTCTATACAGAACTCCAAATACTTCAACATGTGTTGACTGACTATTTTCTAACTTTGGTTATAAATGTGAGTTGAAATGAGCAGTTGATCATATCAAGAAGAGACTGATCAGACTGATCCTTGTTGTCTATTCATTCTTCTCAAGAAGGGTGAATCCTGGAGGAAGTGAAATAAGAACTACAGTTATTATCCTCAGTTACTGGATCTTTGTTATTTTGGAGCTGAATTGATGTGACAGCAAACAGAAGCAGTGTCCAGTGGGAGGACGAGTCAACAGCCAAGGTTACTGGACATCAAGCCGACAAGTCCAGAGTTTGATAGTGAGAGTTTGGAGCTCCAGCTGGGAGATCAGTGACTCTTCCTCCAGGAGAGATCAGCCTGCTTTGAAAGCTGAAGGTCAACATGGAGCGAGTCAGAGGTTGACAGTGAATTCTCCACTGCAGCACCTTGCTTCTTCTACCAAGCTTTGAACTGTGGAGCTCCACACGGCTCTGCCACAGTCACAGGACTAAAGCACAGAGAAGAAGTCTCAGTTTCTCATGGAGATCCTCAGTGTGGATCATCTCATATCAGCCTGATGTCTGACCTTTAGTGTCTACACAACTTTCACTGCACACAAACTCAAACATGGAGTCTGACCTCAGAGTCTCCAGACTACAGAGTGGACTCTCCAGAAGACCACACAGCTGCTGAGCTCCTGAATCCTGCAGCCGGTTCCCACCCAGGTCCAGATGTTTCAGATGTTTCAGGAGGGAGGGGTTGGACTTCAGAGCTGAGGCCACAGAAGAACAGCTGATCTCTGACAAGCTGCAGCTCTTCAACCTGAATAAAGAGAGAAAGAAGTGAGATTAGAGGACAAAGTTTGATGTTGAAGTCATTGAGACTGAAGAAGGTTCAGACTGGAAGAGTTTAGAAATGTAAAGTCCAAACAGCTGAAGCCTCCAGGAGGAGAAGAGCTCTTTTCAGCCAGATCTCAGATCGACAGAGAACACAGCCTTTACACACCGAATACTTCTTCTCTTTTTCATGGACACACATGAGTTCAGTTTAACAACAAACACCAGGAAACAAAGCAAAGTTTAATGTGAATGTACAATTCTTGATTCACACACACACACATGCACACTGAACTGACCTCAGGATCTCCAGTTTACAGTTTGGACTCTCTAGTCCAGAACACAGAAGCTTCACTGATGAATCCTGCAGCTTAATGTGACTCAGGTCCAGTTCAGTCAGAAGGGAGGGGTCAGACTGCAGAGCTGAGGCGATCACTTCACAGTGGGAATCAGAAAGGTCACAGCCAGAAACTCTGTAATGAGACACAGAGAGGACAGGAAGTTGTTATGACTCTTTGTTGGACTCCTCCTATTTGACATCAGAGCTTCAGCTCATCTTCTCTGGGTTTGATTTAGGGTTCATTTTTATTTGATATTTTATACACGGACCAGGTATGAGTGACACCCTGTACTGGGCGGACACGTCACTGAACACGGACACATATTTAACTGGTAACACACCTTGATGAGCGACAACCTGCCAAACGCGAACAACGGACTGGTTTTCCTGGCAAATTTCAAGCTGAGCGACGCTGAAACGGCCAAAATACTTTGGCTTGACCCCATAATTGGAATATTCAATTTGCGGGTGATACATGATTGCCTCCATACTCCACTCTGGGTTCACTTCTTTAACGTTCCATAACGTAACTTAACGATCCCTAAACTATCTCCACTTCTGCTGCCCGGTTTTCTTTACCTTTCCTCAAGTAGTTTATGTTTCACTTCAGGAGTTCAGAGCCTCTGGCTCTTTATTTGCATTTAAATTGTGATTGTTCAGACGGAGAGACTGAGGATCTCGTCACACAAGTGTTCAGTAGCTCTGGAGCATGAGCAGTCGGTGTGTACAGGTTGCGCTGTCAACCTCAGAGGGTCGGAGCCTAGCACACTGGGTGGATGACGATTTTGACGTCACGCGTCCTCTGTGCACATGAAAGTTTAACTTTCTCTTAACAGCAGAGGACATAAGGCCAGTGGGCCAAAACCGACCAAGAGGCTCCAATGGGAAGCCATTCCGTTAGAAAGAAACTTGACATCCACAGTGCAACTACAGGAAATACTTTCTACAAATAGATATTTGATCCTGACACGTGGACTCACCGAAACTTCCTGCACTTCCTCACAGCTGGGATCAGTCTCCTTCGTCCCTCCACTGACGTGTTGTACGTCCTCAGGTCCAACTCCTCCAGGACCTGGTCTGACATCTGCAGCATGTAGGCCAGAGCTGAGCAGTGGATCGCAGAGAGTTTCTTCTCTGACCTGTTGTCTGACTTCAGGAAGTCTTGGATCTCCTGATGGACTGAAAGGTCCTTCATCTCCGTCAGACAGTGGAAGATGTTGATGCTTCTGTCAGGAGACATTGAATCACTCCTGATCTTCTTCAGGTTCTCGATGACTCTCTGGATGGTTTCTGGACTGATCTCTGTCTGACCCAGCAGACCTTCTAAGAGTCTCTGGTTGGATTTCAGAGAGAGGCCATGAAGGAAGCGGACAAACAGGTCCAGGTGACCGTTCTGACTTCTGAGGGATTTCTGAAGAACTTTCTGGAGGAAGTTTTCAAGAGATGTGAAAACATCATCCTCATCATCTCTCAAGAATGTCTCCCGTATGTCTCTCTTCTTGTTGGTGAACCAGTAGAACAAGTCGACTGCAGCCAGAAACTCCTGAACACTCTGATGGACGAAGCTGTAGACGGGTTTCTGGAAGATCGCAGACTCTCTCTTGAAGATCTGAGTACAGACTCCAGAGCACAGCGAGGCCTCAGTCACATCCAGACCACATTTCTCCAGGTCTTCTTGGTAGAACACAATGATTCCTTTCTCCAGATGTTCCAAGGCCAGCCTGCCCAGCTTCAGAAGAACCTCCCTGTCAGCCTCCGTCAGCTCCTGTGGACCCGTCTCGTGTCCTCCATTGTACTTGAGCTTCTTCCTGTGTGTCTGAACCAGCACAAAGTGGGAGTACATGTCAGTCAGGGTCTGGGGCAGCTCTCCTCTCTGCTCTGTGGTCAACATGTGCTCCAGAACTGTGGCAGTGATCCAGCAGAACACTGGCATTCCACACATGATGTGGAGGCTCCTGGATGTCTGGATGTGGGCGATGATTCTGCTGCTCAGCTCCTCATCACTCAGTCTCCTCCTGAAGTACTCCTCCTTCTGGGCGTCAGTGAAGCCTCGCACTTCTGTCAGTCTGTCCACACATGATGGAGGGATCTGATTGGCTGCTGCGGGTCGGGAAGTGATCCAGACCTGAGCCGAGGGCAGCAGATTCCCCCGGATGAGGTTTGTGAGCAGCAGGCTGACTGAAGACTCGCGTGAGACATCGACCACCAGCTGGGAGCTGCTGAAGTCCAGAGAAAGTCTGCTTTCATCCAGGCCGTCAAAGATGAAGAGCAGCCTGCAGACAGCCAGCTGCTCTGCTGTCACCTTCTGTAAGGCTGGATGGAAAACATGGAGCAGCGTGAGAAGACTGTAGGGCTGCTCTCTGATCAGGTTCAGCTCCCTGAAGGAGAGCACCACCAGCACACTGACGTCCTGGTTCTCCAGGCCCTCGGCCCAGTCCAGAGTGAACTTGTGCACCGAGAAGGTTTTTCCACTGCCGGCCACGCCGCTGGTCAGAACCACTCGGATGTGTCTGTGCTGCTCAGTCGAGGCTCTGAAGATGTCCTGACACCTGATGGCAGTGTCATGGAGGCTCTCCTTCCTGGAAGCTGTCTCCAGCTGCATCAGCTCCGGTTCCCTCTGAAGCTCCTCACTGTGTCCCTCTGTGATGTGGAGCTCAGTGTAGATCCTGTTGAGGAGGGTTCCTCCTCCTGGTTCATCACTTCCTTCACTCACACGTTCACACCGGCTCCTCAGACTCTTCTTATGTTCCTCTAGAACCTTCTGCGGACCAGCACCTGCTCAAAGACAACAACAACAATGAGACTGACCACACACAACCAGCTTCCACGTCTCTACAACACAAGTCCAGTGAAGACAGACGAGTCCCTCAGCAGACACGTGTCCACTCTTACTCTGTGCAGCTCTGCTTCTGGATCTTTCTGCACTCTGAGGACAGCAGGAAAACTGCTGCTCCTCATCACTCCTCTTCCTCTTTCTGTGGACACAAAGCAACATTTACTCTGAGCAACACAACACACAGCAAAGACACAAAGATCCAGCTTCAACTCTCACTCTGCTTCAAAATACTGGAACTTTAACTGGAAGTCAGCACAACTTCTCTCACTCTGGTTTGGAGGAAATAAAAGGAAACAAAAGAGTTTCTTACTTTGAGGTTGAAGGTTCAGCTTCACCATTGAAGTTTGGTGGTTTTTCTTTAGACCAGTCACTCTTCATAGACAAGCTGCTGGATCCTGAAGACTCTGCAGTGTGTCTGAGCTTCTGACGTCTACACACACACACACACACACACACACACACACACACACACACACACACACACACACACACACACACACACACACACACACACACACACACACACACACACACACACACACACACACACACACACACACACACACACACACACACACACACACACACTTTGTATTCAGATGATGTAAATAACTTGGGTTTTGAAGATTTTTATTGGATTTCAAATTCTGCATTAGTTTATTTGTTTTGTCTGCAGCACAACTTCTCTCACTCTGGTTTGGAGGAAATAAAAGGAAACAAAGAGTTTCTTACTTTGAGGTTGAAGGTTCAGCTTCACCATTGAAGTTTGGCGGAATTATTTCTTTGGACTCGTCACTCTTCATAGACAAGCTGCTGGATCCTGAAGACTCTGCAGTGTGTCTGAACTTCTGACCGCTACACACACACACACACACACACACACACACAGACACAGCTGTTTCAGCATCATGTTAGAACTGTGTGTTCTCAGAGTAACAGTGACTCTCAAAATCCTTTTCATCTATTTTTATTTTTTAAAACCGATTCAGAAACAGAAGTGGATTTATTATTATTATTATTATTATTATTACATTTACAATGGACTGAATTACCTTTTTCCACAGGAAATCTATACATGAGTTGAAAAAGACCTTGGAACTGAAACTGAAACTATTTGATCTGGTCTTGATTGATTGTCATTATTGTGATCTATGGCTTGTGGTGTGTTTCCTGACAACAATAAACAAAATAAGAGTTGGACGTGAGTTCAAAAACTGGCAAACCAAACTTTAAAAGTGCTCCAGCTGAAGCGACAGCAGTCCATCAAACACCCTGAGACGGAGTGTGAACCCAAAGAGATCAACCGCAGAGAACAGGAAGTCATTGTTTCAGGGTAGAACAAAGAAGCTGTATTTCACATGGTGTGTTAGGAAGTTCCTTTAACTTTTATTTGTAATTGTACAAGGTGGTGGAGGGTCGTCTGGGTTTACTATGGTAAAGGTGTAAAGGTTTGGGTTCCTCAGGAGAAAGGTTGTGAATCACTGATCGAGAGGAAGATTTCCTGGATGAAATTGGACAAATCAGAGATTCATTAAGGTGAACACCTCAGCAAGGTCACTGCTGAATCTTGTAAGAGGCAGAGGACGACAGTCGGTGTTTCCAAATGTCGACACTGAGACTCTATTTGACTTTACCTGTAACCTCTGCCAGTGGGGGGCGCTCATTCTCTAAACTTTAGAAAATTAAACTGAGCTCCACAATGAATGAAAACAAACTGAATCACCTCTCTGATGGATATTGAGTCTGATGTTCTCAGAAAATTGACTTTACCAGCTTCACTAAAGACTCTCAGTCAGGAAATCCAGACAGACCGTCTGTAAAGGTAAAGTCTGTTTATTGGACTGCTGTTGCATTGCTGCGGTTATGATAATTATATCTGCTGCTGCTGTGTGACTGTTTTTGGTCAATTAGTTTTTGCCAATCTGCTTGATTTATAAGATTGTGTTGAGGTTTAAAAACTCAGGCTGGCCTGGGCTGCTGAGGAAGATGCGTCTTGGTTGAGATGAAATCTGGTTGAATATCTTTTAGTAGGTTTTTGTTACAATTGAATTGTTGAAGTGTCTTCAGCTGCTGCTTGTTTAAAAAGTGTATTGGTTGTCCTGTGTCTTTCCCACGGATACTCCGGTTTCCTCCCTCAGTCCAAAAACATCCATGTGGTCAATTGGAGACACTAAGTTGCCCCGAGGTGTGAGTGTGTGTGGTTGTGGTATGCTGTCCTCGACCACAGTAACGTCTGTCAACTCTCACACTGACTGAAAATACTGGAGCTTAAACTGAAAGTGAGCACAACTTCTCTCACTTACGTTGAGGTTGAAGGTCCAGGTTCAAGACTGAAGTTTGGTGGTTGTTTATTAGACCGGTCACTCTTCATAGAGAAGCTGCTGCATCCTGAAGACTCTGGAGAGTGTCTGAGCTGCTGACCGCTACACACACACACACACACACACACGAACACACACACACACACACACACACACGGACAGGGTGGGGGTGTGGGGTGGGGGGAGAGAGAGACACACACACACTTTGTATTCAGGTGATGTAAATAACTTGACCATATCATATTTCTTCAGAGTGTTTTGAAGACTTTTATTGGATTTCAAATTCTGCAGAAGCATTAGTTTATTTGTTTTGTCTGCAGCACAACTTCTCTCACTCTGGTTTGGAGGAAATAAAAAGAAACAAAGAGTTTCTTACTTTGAGGTTGAAGGTTCAGCTTCAAGACTGAACTTGAGTGGTAGATCTTTGGACTCGTCACTCTTCATAGAGAAGCTGCTGGATCCTGAAGACTCTGGAGATTGTCTGAGCTGCTGACCTCTATACACACACACACACACACACACACACACACACACACACACACACACACACACACACACACACACACACACACACACACACACACACACACACACACACACACACACACACACACACACACACACACACACACACACACACACTTTTTTATTACTGTGAATGACTGTCAAACCCTTTTAAAATTAAATATCATTTATTAAAATACTAATTAATTATATGTAAAAGACATGGATAATTCTTTCACTATTTAATGACTTATTTCATTGCCTAGATGAGCCAAAATGAAATAAATAAATACAAAATTCAATAAGTATATGTGTCATTAATTAATTAATTAGAATATGAATTAATTTTTATGTAAAAACAAACAAACAAACATATTTAATCATATCACTATTTAATTAATTATTTCATGGTCCAGTGTTGCACTGCTTCATGATTTAATTTGATCTAATTAATAACTTTTGTTTGACACATTTATATATTTAATTCCAATTTTAATCAATTAATGACACATATAATTAATTATTTAATGGTGTATTTAATTAATTTTCACACAATCAGCCCTCCATTCTTAAAATCAATTTAGTTTTTTTTTAAGTTTTCCTTTATAAAGAGGAAATCTCCTCTTGAGTGGAAATAGACCTGAAACTATTTGATCTGGTCTTGATTGATTTGTTAGATATTGTATTGTTTCCAGTGGCATTTCTGTAAGTCAGTACTTGGTGGGGGAGGATTTTATTTCAGGTCTACTGACAGCAGAGTTCAACACCACTGAATGCCAAAGTAAAGAGGCTGCATAACGTTTAAGCAATGACATTAAGACAACCATATAGGCCAAGAGTTCCCTGCAGTTTCTCCCCTAAAGTAAGAGTTTCTAACTCGCACGCTTGTAAATAATCGACCCAAATCATTTCGACTCCTAAACATTAGCTCTAGCTGCATTAGCTGGCCCCAACACCAGTCCACATAAAAATCCCATGATCTGAATGAATCTGCATGCAAAACACACGTCACTGTGGGAGAGGGGCGAGTCCCAGTCATGCAACCTTCCGTGTTTATCAGGAGAAAACATCCTGAAGTGGCAAGAGACCGAAAACCAGGAAGTGAAATCCTCGCAGATTGTATGCAAATTAGAAAGAGGCTTTATTGACAGACAAGAAAATGTTGTAAAGTATATTAACATACGTTTCAGGTGACACAAAGAGTTGCTCAACCTAAATGAGCGTCTCCCCTGATCCTTTCATAATTGTCCTAATAACAACAAACAATACTCTTGATGATATAATGACATATACCTCTTACAGTTACCACGCCGATCCAAACACCTTCCAACCACCAACTATTATGAAACTAATCAAACCTGAACAGCACTTTCCAGATACAAACATACATTCCTTATCAAACAAACAGGTACATAAAGAAGCGAGGAAACAACAAGAGACACAGGTGTGTGTGTGTGTGTGTGTGTGTGTGTGTGTGTGTGTGTGTGTGTGTGTGTGTGTGTGTGTGTGTGTGTGTGTGTGTGTGTGTGTGTGTGTGTGTGTGTGTGTGTGTGTGTGTGCGTGCGTGCGTGCGTGCGTGCGTGTGTGTGTGCAGAGCATCACGCCACACCCATTCCCACAGAAACCATAATCTAGCCTTAAAGACAATAAAACACAAAACAGTATATGGCCACTCCTGTGTTTGACATTTAAAAACTTTCTCAAGCCATAATCTTGGTTGATAAATGTGCCGACATGAATACGGAAATAGAAAAATACCTTTCCGACATCATGGTCTCTGCTTAAAGTTGATAAAGTGGCGGGGATCTGTTGAGTGTGCTGGAGCGTCTGTTCTCTGTGTTCAGGCGGTGGCTGGACAGACCCAGAACTGGCCGACTTCGAGCTGCTGCTGATCATGAGCGCCACCTGCCAGGTCCGCACGTCGTACCTCCCGGACGAGATCCTGTGGGGCTACGAGTTCCCCCCCGTCGTCTCCCTGTCCCCCTCCAGGAAGTTCGTGGCCGACTTCGCCTTTTTCAAACAAAGTGGCCAAAACCAAAACGCCCCCCCTCTTCAAGCAGGCGCTGCCGCCCAGCTCCCCGTCGTCCCAGCCGTCGCATTTACACAAGGCCAAGGAGAACGGCACGGACCCCGAAAAGATGAGACTGGAGGAGAGCTCCAGGGGGACAGGGGACAGGGGACGCATCAGAGATAGCAGCCCTCTGAGTGTACGGATTAGTAATGTGTGAGGGAGGAAGAGGAGGCAGGAAAGGGGAGGCGCAAAGTCGATGTAAAACTGAGATCAGGTTTCACAGGAAGTCCACCCACACACACACACACACACACACACACACACACACACACACACACACACACACACACACACACACACACACACACACACACACACACACACACACACACCGTATTCAAGGCCCCGTTTGTGCGACATTTGGAGTGGAAACGCATTGATTTTCTGTTTTCGTTTCAGAAAACTTTCACGTTTACATGGCATCCCAGGCCACTAGTGGGTGTTTGTTTTTGTAATGAAACCACACACGCATGCGTGCAGAAAACAATACATTTCATTATCTTCGTACACGGACGTTCTGTGTACTTTTTAAGTGCCTCTTTCAATAAACGTGTTATTTGCAGCGTCTCTTTGTGCCCGTCTATGAAGAATGTCCTCAGGCGGCGGAAACACGAAATATGTTGCGTCTGTTTGTTGCTGAAATTAAATTTGAGTTAAAACCCCAATAAAATCTGAGTTGAAGGAGGAAAAGCTGTTACACAAGTTGTGATGAGCTGCTGTGTGTTTAACTTCCTGCACCAAACCACAACCACACTGTGTTTCCCTGCAGTCATATACAAACCAGGGTACAGATGCTGCATGCCTACGCTGAGACTACCACCTCTCGCCCCCAACACAGACCCACACATTTCCACCATCAGAAATTAACTCACAATCATTTTCTCAAGCAAACTTCCACATCAAATCTTGAGATAAACATGTCTGGGGATCCCCTGTTAATCAGTATGAACAGCCTCAGACTTTATAATATCACTAACCCAGTCGTATGATGATTCAGAGTTACAGTGAAAGAATCAAATCATCTCATGGCAGCAATTTTTCAATTTGACTGTATTTGTATTGCTCAGAAGACTTTCTGCAGAACCCACATCCTGGTCTTTCATTCTCCTCACACCTGTGTTCATGGCTTTGCTACTTCATGCCTCTTCGTGCTTCGTGACTAAGAACCCCCCCCCCCCCCCCCTGCAAACATCACATGTTTCCTGTTGAGGATTTTCTCATTTGGCAAGGCAAGCGGGTTACTAGAGGACTGAAAATGCTCCTTCTCCTTCTCTTTCTTCTGAGTTGTTGGATTGTTTCAGGTAAGACGAGTGAAAGTTCAGTTTGTTGGCATGTTGAATGTCAGGAGAGGTTCATCTGGGGTTTCTTCACAAATCAAGGCTGCAGGATGGAGATGGATGCACTGACGTGCAGGAAAGAAATTTGTGTTTGTTGCTCCGTAAAAATCCTGATTGATGAGTGTAACATAGTTAAAAAGGTCTGGATTAAATCCAGCTGAATGGTGCTACACTGACATCTAGTGGCCTAAGCGTGTAACTGCAGTTCACAGTTTCACATCGAGAGAACTACTGCAGGTAAAGTGGCTGAAATGCCTGTGAGAATATTCACTTAAGTCACCATAAATCCATAAAATAATCAACTTGACTGTACTTAAGTTGTTGTTTATACGTTTAACTTAATTTTCGCCATGTTTTGGTAAAGTTTAACCCTTGTTTTTGTTGGGTTTTATCACTTTAAAAGGACGGCTACTATGCGCTAGCTGGCCGTTAGCATTGTGCTGTTTGTGTTGCTACCATGAGAATTCTCCATGAGACCATGTTGCTCTGTTACACATGCAGGAAAACGCAATAAACAGCTGTTACAACCAACCTGAGCGACTCCACACGTTCTTCTAGAGCAGACGACCGGCGTCACACAGGTCACTCTAGCACCAGGGTCTGGTGGAGCCGACGCAGAGCAACTATGTCCTTATTTTCTACACAAGAACTTGAAGGAAAGACGAAGAGAGACGACCAGTGGACCTTTCTCAGTGTTTCCCTGAAGGTGAAGCTCAGCCCGGTGATGTGAGTACACGTGTTGTCAGTCTACTTTGAAATCACTAACTTAGAATCAGTGAGAGGTTCACAATTTGTCATTGTCAATTTTGACAGTCCTGGAATTTCTGAGCATTTATATTTTGTGACTTTTCTAGAGTTCTTGAGGAGTCGAGCACATTGTGGTGTTCGGCAGTTTTAGATGTCGTGATTTTGATTTTGCCATCAGTTTCGTCACCACACAGCGAGCCGACTGACCGCTGACTCATCAGTAATGTTTCTCTACACATGACACACATCTGTGACTTCAAACCACTGAAGAGGGAGTACTTTTTACACTTATTACTTCACTTCATTGTTCATGTCAAAATATTACAGCACATTTATGGAACGGTGAAACAAAATAGTTTAATGACTTACATTTTTTTTTTATTTCATTAAAATTTGCAAATCAATTAAAAATTTTAGATTAACATCAGTTCTGTTGCACCCGCAAGATGATGGAGGAGGAGGATATACAGTGTACACACACAGTGATGAAGCTGGTTCGATGCTGGACTCTCACAGCTCTTCACACTGAACCACTGACACTCAGCAGATCCTCAGGTGGTTCCTCCGTCTCTCACTGCTGGATGAAGCTCTGCTCTCCTCAGTGGATCTTCAGGACTCACAGCTTCCTCTCTGCTCTCATTACGTCCAACTGCGTAGAGAAGAGGGGAGATGAGGAGAGTCTCTGAAGCAGTGAGGGCTTCAGTCCTGTTCACAGCAGCAGCTCACAGTTGTATAGTATTTTTGTATTTAGGTATTTATTCCAGGCAAAGCGTTCCACAGTGGAGCACAAGGGAGATAAAACCATCACATGGTTTGTGACATATCTACATACATTTGACATAACAATAAATAAGCTCCAATTTGGCCTGAAAGGGGGTGAGAAGAAGAAAACCTATTTAACCCCACCCACATTTTCAATTAATATTCTATATAATGAGATTCACTGTTACATCTTCCATTTTTCTGTAAATTATGGACTCAAGACTGATTTGCCAATCATCTATACAACAATATGAATAAATCATACAACCAAAAATAAACATATCAGCAATGTTAATAAAGAAAATACCAACAATGTTAAGGACACAAAAGTACTTATCAACACTTGTAGATATAAAATAAAATGAAGACCCTCTCTCTATATTGTGACCAGACCTGATGTTTATATAATAGTTTGAATCTGTGAATAGTTTGACATCGCTGGATTTGTATTTCCAATCTCTTCCAAAGTTTTACTCCACATAAAGACACACAAAAACCTTTCTGAGTGGATTGAGCTATCAGCAATGTAAAATCTCCATATTCTTTCAAATTACAAACTCTCTGCAATTGTAGAGATGTAAATTAGTGTGTAATAATTTACTGAATGCTTTATATAGATATCTTGATGTATTTATTATAGTTGACATGTTAACAACTTTCACTGAATAAACAAGTTATGAGTGTGATCTAAAAAAACGCTCATTTCTGTAACATGATTAATGGATTCATTGTGTTCAAGGAAGTATTTCTCCACACTTCAATACTACGTAAGGTATGGGAGAACCAAGATCCAGTATAAAGTACTGAATGCATTTCCATCAAGGTATAGTTTTGCTTTATTTAAAATTGAGGCGTTAGAAGATTCTTGTTTTTATGTGTCTGACGTGGGGTTTCCATGACGATTCATGATCAATTAAAACTCCCAAAAATGTATTCTCCTATTACATTTTCAGTTGGGGTACCGTCAATAATTATATACATTTCTGAATTCATTTTGAGACTGCTGAATATAATTGCATTATTTATTTGTATATTTAAAAGATAATTCATTGATATCATCCACTTTTTTATCATATTTAAATCCTTGTTCACAGTATGCACAAGCTCATTGTACATATTACTACTGTAGAATATATTCATGTCTGCAAAGAAAATAAGTATTAGAACCTGAGATACATTAAAATATCATTGATATACACATTGAACACTTTAGGCTTCATGAAGGACCACCACTGTCAGACTAACACAACAAGCCTGAGGCTCCTCTGATTGGCTGACTGTGTCCTCTGCTGTCCAATCCTGAAGCTGCTCAGCGTTCTCCTCTCACAGCCTCACTGAGCAGTCAAACTCTGGATCTTTGTTCTCACACTAACTGTGTTTAGTAGAAACCTGCTGGAAGCAGCATGGACTCACTCCAACATCTACTGACCTGAGAGTCCAGGTGCTGTTGTCTGGACTCTCCTGAAGATCAACAAACTGCTGCAAATCTGAATCCTGAAGGTTGTTGTTATCCAGGTTGAGCGTCTTCAGGTGTGAGGTGTTGGACCTCAGAGCTGAGGCCAGAGAAGAACAGCTGATCTCTGATAAACTGCAGCTCTTCAACCTGAATAAAGAGAGAAAGCAGCAGAACAAATGAGGAACCAATCAGATGTGTTGATGGAGAAAAGAGCAGCTCGGCTCAGTCCATCTCTCACTGCAGGATCAGAGTCTCACATCACAAATATTTCTCCTTCTACAACAGTAACAGTCAGTCAACTGACCTCAGAGTCTCCAGACTACAGAGTGGACTCTCCAGAAAACCACACAGCTGCTCAACTCCTGAATCCTTCAGCTGGTTGTAACTCAGGTCCAGATGTTTCAGGAGGGAGGGGTTGGACTTCAGAGCTGAGACCACAGAAGAACAGCTGATCTCTGACAACTTGCAGCCCATCAACCTGAATAAAGACAGAAAGAAGCTTCAGCTTGAGGTCAGGAAAAGATGGTCGGACATTCTCCTTCAGGATATTTCAGTAGACGGCAGAATTCGTGCTTCCATTTATCACTGCAAGTCTTCCAGGTCCTGAAGCAGCAAAACAGCCCCAGACATCTCACTGCCACCATCAGACTTTACTGTTGGTATGATGCTCTTTTTCTGAGATGCCAGATGTAATGGGACACAGACCTTCCAAAAAGTTCAACTTTTGTCTCGTCAGTCCACAGAATATTTTCCCAAAAGTCTTGGTGATCATCAAGATGTTTTCTGGCGACAATGAGACGAGCCTTAATGTTCTTTTTGCTTCGTGGTTTTGGTCTTGGAACATTTCTGCCCGGTCTCTTTCTCATGGTGGAGTCATGAACTCTGACCTTAACTGAGGCAAGTGGTGCCTCCAGTTCTTTACATGTTGTTGTGGTGTGGGTCTTCTGTCACTTCTTGGATGAGTCGTCGCTGTGCTCTTTTGGAAATTTTGTTTCTGGATCTTTGTTATTTTGGAGCTGAATTGATGTGACAGCAAACAGAAGCAGTGTCCAGTGGGAGGACGAGTCAACAGCCAAGGTTACTGGACATCAAGCCGACAAGTCCAGAGTTTGATAGTGAGAGTTTGGAGCTCCAGCTGGGAGATCAGTGACTCTTCCTCCAGGAGAGATCAGCCTGCTTTGAAAGCTGAAGCTCAACATGGAGCGAGTCAGAGGTTGACAGTGAATTCTCCACCGCAGCACCTTGCTTCTTCTACCAAGCTTTGAACTGTGGAGCTCCACACGGCTCTGCCACAGTCACAGGACTAAAGCACAGAGAAGAAGTCTCAGTTTCTCATGGAGATCCTCAGTGTGGATCATCTCATATCAGCCTGATGTCTGACCTTTAGTATCAACACAACTTTCACTGCACTCAAACTCAAACATGGAGTCTGACCTCAGAGTCTCCAGACTACAGAGTGGACTCTCCAGAAGACCACACAGCTGCTCAGCTCCTGAATCCTGCAGCAGGTTCCCAGTCAGGTCCAGATGTTTCAGCTGTTTCTGGAGGGAGGGGTTGGACTTCAGAGCTGAGGCCACAGAAGAACAGCTGATCTCTGACAACCAGCAGAACTCCAACCTGAATAAAGAGAGAAAGAAGTGAGATTAGAGGACAAAGTTTGATGTTGAAGTCATTGAGACTGAAGAAGGTTCAGACTGGAAGAGTTTAGAAATGTAAAGTCCAAACAGCTGAAGCCACCAGGAGGAGAAGAGTCTCATCAACATGCTGATCACTGACATGCTGCAGAGCTCAGTCCACCTCTCACTCACACTTATTCACTTTAGTTTAGATGTTGTGTTTTTATTCTTTTCTCAGTGTTTTAAACTAGAATAATTGTTTTTTAAACGTTGTATAATTGTGAATATTTAATTCTCTCTCTCTCCCTCTCTCTCTGAGGAGAGTTTTTCCATCATCATTATTCTTGTTCATGTTGAATTGTTGGGTTTTCCAGAGTTTGCACAGTCGTGGAAAACCTGGTACAGTCCTGGATTTAAATTTCTTTGTTTCAAGTTTTGGAAAAGTTATGGAAATATCATAATTGATCATGAGGATAGATATAGTCATTGTTTATATTTTCAATTATGAAGAATTACTGCCGGTAGTGATATTTAGTGGTTTACTAGAAACACATTCAGTGATTTCCACTGGTGTTATGGAAAATATGGTTTGTGTTCAAAATGGGTTCAGTTTTAACTTCTACTCATGAGCAGTGGAAACATAGGATTTAAATTTACATACTAAGAATAAATATGATAAACACAGTTACTTTGTCTTGTATTTATTCTTACATTCACTAGTATCTGCAGACCCAGTTTGGACCAGGACCGTATTAGGAATGTAATACAAGCTGAACAGCAGCGCAGCAAATTTGGTTTATTCACATTAGGTATTGTGTGAACAGTAAAAATGTCTGTTTGGAGCTGAATTGATGTGACAGCAAACAGAAGCAGTGTCCAGTGGGAGGACGAGTCAACAGCCAAGGTTACTGGACATCAAGCCGACAAGTCCAGAGTTTGATAGTGAGAGTTTGGAGCTCCAGCTGGGAGATCAGTGACTCTTCCTCCAGGAGAGATCAGCCTGCTTTGAAAGCTGAAGCTCAACATGGAGCGAGTCAGAGGTTGACAGTGAATTCTCCACCGCAGCACCTTGCTTCTTCTACCAAGCTTTGAACTGTGGAGCTCCACACGGCTCTGCCACAGTCACAGGACTAAAGCACAGAGAAGAAGTCTCAGTTTCTCATGGAGATCCTCAGTGTGGATCATCTCATATCAGCCTGATGTCTGACCTTTAGTGTCAACACAACTTTCACTGCACACAAACTCAAACATGGAGTCGGACCTCAGAGTCTCCAGACTACAGAGTGGACTCTCCAGAAGACCACACAGCTGCTGAGCTCCTGAATCCTGCAGCCGGTTCCCACCCAGGTCCAGATGTTTCAGATGTTTCAGGAGGGAGGGGTTGGACTTCAGAGCTGAGGCCACAGAAGAACAGCTGATCTCTGACAAGCTGCAGCCCTCCAACCTGAATAAAAAGAGAAAGAAGTGAGATTAGAGGACAAAGTTTGTTGTTGAAGTCATTGAGACTGAAGAAGGTTCAGACTGGAAGAGTTTAGAAATGTAAAGTCCAAACAGCTGAAGCCACCAGGAGGAGAAGAGTCTCATCAACATGCTGATCACTGACATGCTGCAGAGCTCAGTCCACCTCTCACTCACACTTATTCACTTTAGTTTAGATGTTGTGTTTTTATTTTTTTCTCAGTGTTTTAAACACTCCACTCTCCCTCCACTGCGGTGGCTCCAGGGCCGGGGCTCAGTCCGAGCGGCCAATCGCCGCTCCTCGGGCTTCACCGAGGAGATGGGCTGCTGTGACCGACCAGGAGAGCATCAAGCACGGGGTGAGGAGGGTAAATACACCGGGTGAAGGTGAGCGTGAGTGAGGAGAGTGTGTCGGGTGGAGCTGGGGAGGAGGGAGAAGGAGTGAATGACACTGAATGCAGCGTGAATGAAAGAAATGTAAATATCACTGGTGAGGTGGCGGAGAAAAAAGAAAAAAAAGTGGTTGATGATAAAAAGAGTGAGCCAGTTATGGAGCAGGAGAGAGAGGAGGAAGGAGCAGCAGAGCTGAACAGGTGGAGGAGGCAGAAATGGAGGAAGAAAAAACTGGAAAAAATAAACCTGCAAAAAGGAGGAAGAAGACAAAAAACACAGAAGCAAAGAAAAGCTGTGGGGAGAATCGGGTGTCAGAAGACAGTAAAAGTGAACGTGTGTCAGACTACAGTGATATTTCTTTTAACAGTTCTGAAACGGTAAAAGAAACGGGGTATTTTAAATGTGAACGGAGATTGCTGGTCTTGTTCTCAGAGATCTGAGAACAAGACCAGCAATCTATGAGACAGCCACACTTAAAAAGACAGACGTCCTGTTCCTTCAGGAAACACACAGCGATTTTAGTAATGAGGCTGAGTGGAGGAGGGAATGGAAAGGGGAGGCCATTTTAAGCCTCCACACTCCTCTCAGTGGAGGAGTGGGCCTCCTCTTCTCCAGGGCTTTTAACCCCAACTCACTGGAGGTCCAGCACTGTGTAGAGGGGAGGTTGCTTTTAATTAAAGCTCAGTTCCACCATTTTAAATGTGTTTTTATTAACTGTTACGCCCCAACAGCCGGTGCAGAGAGGAAGCAGTTTTTCCTCAAGTTAAGTGAGGTGGTAAGCGGGTGTGGGTTGGAGGACTATTTGTTTCTGGGTGGAGATTTTAACTGTACGTAAGACGCGGCGTTAGACCACAACCATGCAGAGCCTCATCCAGCCTCTCAGCACGCCTTAAGGCAGCTGGTCCACTCTCAGGGCATAGTGGACGTCTGGAGAAGGATGCATCCTGACTGCCGACAGTATACCTGGTCCCACTTTAGAGAGAGCAGGGTCTCCTCAGCCAGGTAAGATTGTATTTATTGTTTTAAACATCATTTTAATGTCTTTAAGAAGTCTGATATTTTACCTGTTGGTTTTACTGATCATTGTTTACTTTTAAATAGTATTTTTATCAGAAATGTTTGACCAAAAAGCGCCTACTGGCATTTTAATTCAGTTTTAACCATTGATAGAAGTATTAGAGGCTTTAATGTTTTTTTTGGAGGTTTTTAGAAAGAGGGAGGGCCATTTTAGCAGTCTTAGGCAGTGGTGGGACCACGGTAAGACTCAGATCAAACTCCTGTGTCAGCAGCACACCCTAAATGTCACAGGTGACATCACCAGATCTATGAAGCATCTCGAGACCCAGATAGTGGAACTGGAACATTTAAATGGGTCCACAGGAGATTGAGGTTATATTGAAAGCCTCAAAAGTAAAAAAATGTCTTTAGCCGACCTGCTGAACGTTAAAGTGCAGGGCACATTGGTCCGGTCCCGGTACCAAACCATCTCTGGGATGGACGCTTCCTCTAGCTTCTTCTTCAGCCTGGAAAAAATAATGGTCAGGGGAAAGTGGTCCACTGCTCTTGGACACGGGGCAGGAGATCTCGGAACGAAGCCAGATGAGGAAGAGAACGGTGAGCTTTTACGCGTCCCTATATAAGAGCGAGTACAATGAGGAGCAAGGTCTCCTGGAGGGGTTCCTGAGGGGACTGCTTCAAGTCTCCCAGGAGGAACAAGGTCTCCTGGAGGGGTTCCTGAGGGGTCTGCTTCAAGTCTCCCAGGAGGAACAAGGTCTCCTGCAGGGGTACCTGAGGGGACTGCCTCAAGTCTCCGAGGAGACCAACAAACAGTTTGCACAGTCGTGCAAAGCCTAGGCCACCATGCTCACCCCTCTGGACAAAGGAGGGGGGGAAGGGTGACCACATTTCTTTGAGAACAATAGAAACATGTGGTCACCCTGGAAAAATTCGCCATTGGTCACGTGACCCCCACCTGGGGGCCCCCGCGCACCCCTCCGTGGAAGCTGCATCCCTGCACCTCACCATCAGGGGGATCAACCAACTCCATCCACAGCCGGAAGAAACGCCCAGGAAACTCTGAGGCGTACCCTGCTCTGATTGGACCAGGGCATCCTGAACACAGCAGGAGTCTGAATTATTAAGCGCAAGTATAAAAGTCCAACCCCCGAAAATACAAACATCTCCAAGACGGATTTGTGCCGAGCAAGACGCAGGACTTCGTATGGGAACACGAAGGAGCCGCGTGTTAACTCATGCGGACCGGCACGGAACGATTCCAACTCGCGAGATGAGCTGGAAAAGCTGTGGAAATATACTTTTTTTTCCTTTCTTCAATGGGACCCAACACAGTCTGCCTCAGTGAACTGGGCTGCTCCGAGATTCCCCTGCGCATGTGCGTGATGGACGTCTTGTTTATCTGGTCGCTAAGCAACCGCAGCCCCCGGGAAGAGCGAGTCAAACGCCTCTAGTGGTCGCGTGGGTCATCGCAATCCCGCATCAAGTCATTGCGCTCTCCCTCTGTGCGCCGCTGCATGCCCCTAATGGTTGTCACGGTCACCACACTGAACCTGACGCCTGCCTCCCTCTGGTGGACGTTCGAAGTGATTCCGCACACACACACACACACACACACACACACACACACACACACACACACACACACACACACACACACACACACACACACACACACACACACACACACACACACACACACACACACACACACACACACACACACACACACACACACACTACATAGTGTTTGCTGGTTAGTAGATTAGATGTCGTTGTTTGATGTCGTTTGCTACTTGAATGTGTTGATTTATGAGACGTTTTCTGAATTATTTTTGAATTAATACATTTTTGGTAATTAACGCCTGTTAGATGAATTGAACGATTCTTGGTGATTATTGTGTATTTATTATTCACAGTCACTGGTTTGTAACAGTCTGTGCTCGGATCTCACACCTTCCATTTCATTTAAGATTGTTATATTTTTACACAGAAATGTTAACTAACTCAAATAAACCTTTTTCCAAACAAGACTGATATTTTGGTAATAGCTATTTCCAGTTTATCTGGTGGTGCCCCTCCTTTTAATTCTTAATTAATAAATAATGAATTTATTCAAATTAATAATTTTTCATTATTAAATTATTTTTGATAATTTATTAACTTTTAAGTAATTACTCAATTACTTTAGGAGTGAAGGAGTATATGACCATTTACTTCCATTAAATTTTTCATAAATTACTTCCAGTGATTTATATCAGTAATCGATTACTTAGAGTAATTTAATGCTAATAACCAACCATAAATCCCAACAATTCGCTAGTATCTGCAGACCCAGTTTTGACCAGGACCGTATTAGGAATGTAATACGAGCTGAACAGCAGCGCAGCAAATTTGGTTTATTCATAATAGTTTAGGAGAGATCAGCCTGCTTTGAAAGCTGAAGGTCAACATGGAGCGAGTCAGAGGTTGACAGTGAATTCTCCACTGCAGCACCTTGCTTCTTCTACCAAGCTTTGAACTGTGGAGCTCCACACGGCTCTGCCACAGTCACAGGACTAAAGCACAGAGAAGAAGTCTCAGTTTCTCATGGAGATCCTCAGTGTGAATCATCTCATATCAGCCTGATGTCTGACCTTTAGTGTCAACACAACTTTCACTGCACACAAACTCAAACATGGAGTCTGACCTCAGAGTCTCCACACTACAGAGTGGACTCTCCAGAAAACCACACAGCTGCTGAGCTCCTGAATCCTGCAGCAGGTTCCCAGTCAGGTCCAGATGTTTCAGCTGTTTCTGGAGGGAGGGGTTGGACTTGAGAGCTGAGACCACAGAAGAACAGCTGATCTCTGACATACTGCAGCCCCTCAACCTGAATAAAGAGAGAAAGAAGTGAGATTAGAGGACAAAGTTTGATTTTGAAGTCATTGAGACTGAAGAAGGTTCAGACTGGAAGAGTTTAGAAATGTAAAGTCCAAACAGCTGAATGCAACACACACACACACACACACACACACACACACACACACACACACACACACACACACACACACACACACACACACACACACACACACACACACACACACACACACACACACACACACACACACACACACACACACACACACACACACACACACACACACACACACACACACACACACACACACACACACACAACTGACCTCAGAGTCTCCAGTTTACAGTTTGGACTCTCCAGTCCAGAACACAGAATCTTCACTGATGACTCCTTCAGGTCGCTCTTACTCAGGTCCAGATGTTCCAGATGGGAGGGGTCAGACTTCAGAGCAGAGGAGATCACGTCAAAGTGAGGATCCGACAGGAAACCATGAGGAAGTCTGGAATGAGACAGAGGACAGGAAGTTCAGAGAGAGGACAGTTTGTTGGACTCTTCCTGTTTGACATCAGAGGTTCAGATCTTCTTCTCTGGATTTGACTTTGGGTTCATGTGGACATGAAGGAGCGAACATGAAGTTCCACATGTTGTGTACAAATTGCCCAACCTGCCCCGCTGCACTGGTGCTGCATGTTTGTTAGTAACGTTCCTTCTGCCTGACATGAATTATTTAATCAGATGTTTACAGTCTAAACCAGAGACAGAGAAAACCTGCTTATTCAAGATACATTAAGATTTTAATTTCAGTTTGTGTGACAGCTAAAATGAATTTCAGGAGTTGAATTTAAAAGATTGAATATAATTAGAATATCACAGACAATAACAGATTGAACTTGAACTAGAATATGAAGGAAAATTGACAAGTTTATACAAATACTGAAAACTGAGACGATCTCTGGAGGTTATTGTTTAAACTTTATGAAAACATTTAAGAAAATATCAAAATGTAAATTTTTAATAACTGAAATCAATTGAAACTACAATAACGGTAAATGTTCCATTAATAGCTGAATAATAACCATGTGATAATGTGTGGAACCTGATCCGACTCATCAACTGGTGGGTTCTTCGTGACGGATTTGAGGAACATCTCCACAGAGAACTACAGGAAATACTTTCTACAAACATCACAGATATTTGATCCTGACACGTGGACTCACCGAAACTTCCTGCACTTCCTCACAGCTGGGATCAGTCTCCATCGTCCCTCCACTGATGTGTTGTACTTCTCCAGGTCCAACTCCTCCAGGACCTGGTCTGACATCTGCAGCATGTAGGCCAGACCTGAGCAGTGGATCGCAGAGAGTTTCTTCTCTGACCTGTTCTCTGACTTCAGGAAGTCTTGGATCTCCTGATGGACTGAACGGTCCTTCATCTCCGTCAGACAGTGGAAGATGTTGATGCTTCTGTCAGGAGACATTTCTTCACTGTTGATCTTCTTCAGGTTCTCACTGACTCTCTGGATGGTTTCTGGACTGATCTCTGTCTGACCCAGCAGACCTTCTAAGAGTCTCTGGTTGGATTTCAGAGAGAGGCCATGAAGGAAGCGGACAAACAGGTCCAGGTGACCGTTCTGACTTTTGAGGGATTTCTGAAGAACTTTCTGGAGGAAGTTGTCAAGAGATGTGAAAACATCTTCCTGACGATGATATAGCTTATCGATGAAGGTCTTCAGTACGTCTGTCTTCCTGTTGGTGAAACAGTAGAACAAGTCAACTGCAGCCAGAAACTCCTGAACACTCAGATGGACGAAGCTGTAGACGGGTTTCTGGACGATCGCAGACTCTCTCTTGAAGATCTGAGTACAGACTCCAGAGCACAGCGAGGCCTCAGTCACATCCAGACCACATTTCTCCAGGTCTTCTTGGTAGAACACAATGATTCCTTTCTCCAGATGTTCCAAGGCCAGCCTGCCCAGCTTCAGAAGAACCTCCCTGTCAGCCTCCGTCAGCTCCTGTGGACCCGTCTCGTGTCCTCCATGGTACTTAAGCTTCTTCCTGTGTGTCTGAACCAGCACAAAGTGGGAGTACATGTCAGTCATGGTCTGGGGCAGCTCTCCTCTCTGCTCTGTGGTCAACATGTGCTCCAGAACTGTGGCAGTGATCCAGCAGAACACTGGCATTCCACACATGACGTGGAGGCTCCTGGATGTCTGGATGTGGGCGATGATTCTGCTGCTCAGCTCCTCATCACTCAGTCTCCTCCTGAAGTACTCCTCCTTCTGGGCGTCAGTGAAGCCTCGCACTTCTGTCAGTCTGTCCACACATGATGGAGGGATCTGATTGGCTGCTGCGGGTCGGGAAGTGATCCAGACCTGAGCCGAGGGCAGCAGATTCCCCCGGATGAGGTTTGTGAGCAGCAGGCTGACTGAAGACTTGTGTGAGACATCGACCACCAGCTGGGAGCTGCTGAAGTCCAGAGAAAGTCTGCTTTCATCCAGGCCGTCAAAGATGAAGAGCAGCCTGCAGACAGCCAGCTGCTCTGCTGTCACCTTCTGTAAGGCTGGATGGAAAACATGGAGCAGCGTGAGAAGACTGTAGTGCTGCTCTCTGATCAGGTTCAGCTCCCTGAAGGAGAGCACCACCAGCACACTGACGTCCTGGTTCTCCAGGCCCTCGGCCCAGTCCAGAGTGAACTTGTGCACCGAGAAGGTTTTTCCACTGCCGGCCACGCCGCTGGTCAGAACCACTCGGATGTGTCTGTGCTGCTCAGTCGAGGCTCTGAAGATGTCCTGACACCTGATGGCCGTGTCATGGAGGCTCTCCTTCCTGGAAGCTGTCTCCAGCTGCATCAGCTCCGGTTCCCTCTGAAGCTCCTCACTGTGTCCCTCTGTGATGTGGAGCTCAGTGTAGATCCTGTTGAGGAGGGTTCCTCCTCCTGGTTCATCACTTCCTTCACTCACACGTTCACACCGGCTCCTCAGACTCTTCTTATGTTCCTCTAGAACCTTCTGCGGACCAGCACCTGCTCAAAGACAACAACAACGATGAGACTGACCACACACAACCAGCTTCCACGTCTCTACAACACAAGTCCAGTGAAGACAGACGAGTCCCTCAGCAGACACGTGTCCACTCTCACTCTGTTCAGCTTTGCTTCTGGATCTTTCTGCACTCTGAGGACAGCAGGACAACTGCTGCTCCTCATCATCACTCCTCTTCTTCTCTCTGTGGACACAAAGCAACATTTACTCTGAGCAACACAACACACAGCAAAGACACAAAGATCCAGCTTCAACTCTCACTCTGCTTCAAAATACTGGAACTTTAACTGGAAGTCAGCACAACTTCTCTCACTCTGGTTTGGAGGAAATAAAAGGAAACAAAGAGTTTCTTACTTTGTGGTTGAAGGTTCAGGTTCACCACTGAAGTTTGGTGGATTTCTTTCTTTAGACCCGTCACGCTTCATAGACAAGCTGCTGTATCCTGAAGACTCTGGAGTGTGTCTGAGCTGCTGACCTCTACACACACACACACACACACACACACACACACACACACACACACACACACACACACACACACACACACACACACACACACACACACACACACACACACACACACACACACACACACACACACACACACACACACACACACACACACACACACACACACACACACACACACACACACACACACACACACACACACACACACAGACCAATGTAGCTGTTTCAGCATCACGTTAGAACTGTGTGGTCTCAGAGTAACAGTGACTCTCAAAATCCTTTTCATCTATTTTTATTTTTTTAAACCGATTCAGAAACAGAAGTGGATTTTTTATTGTTGTTATTATTATTATTATTATTATTATTATTATTATTACATTTACAATGGACTGAATGAATCTGCCTTTTCCACAGGAAATCTATACATGAGTTGAAAAAGACCTTGGAACTGAAACTGAAACTATTTGATCTGGTCTTGATTGATTGTCATTATTGTGATCTATGGCTTGTGGTGTGTTTCCTGACAACAATAAACAAAATAAGAGTTGGACGTGAGTTCAAAAACTGGCAAACCAAACTTTAAAAGTGCTCCAGCTGAAGCGACAGCAGTCCATCAAACACCCTGAGACGGAGTGTGAACCCAAAGAGATCAACCGCAGAGAACAGGAAGTCATTGTTTCAGGGTAGAACAAAGAAGCTGTATTTCACATGGTGTGTTAGGGAGTTCCTTTAACTTTTATTTGTAATTGTACAAGGTGGTGGAGGGTCGTCTGGGTTTACTATGGTAAAGGTGTAAAGGTTTGGGTTCCTCAGGAGAAAGGTTGTGAATCACTGATCGAGAGGAAGATTTCCTGGATGAAATTGGACAAATCAGAGATTCATTAAGGTGAACACCTCAGCAAGGTCACTGCTGAATCTTGTAAGAGGCAGAGGACGACAGTCGGTGTTTCCAAATGTCGACACTGAGACTCTATTTGACTTTACCTGTAACCTCTGCCAGTGGGGGGCGCTCATTCTCTAAACTTTAGAAAATTAAACTGAGCTCCACAATGAGTGAAAACAAACTGAATCACCTCTCTGATGGATATTGAGTCTGATGTTCTCAGAAAATTGACTTTACCAGCTTCACCAAAGACTCTCAGTCAGGAAATCCAGACAGACCGTCTGTAAAGGTAAAGTCTGTTTATTGGACTGCTGTTGCATTGCTGCGGTTATGATAATTATATCTGCTGCTGCTGTGTGACTGTTTTTGGTCAATTAGTTTTTGCCAATCTGCTTGATTTATAAGATTGTGTTGAGGTTTAAAAACTCAGGCTGGCCTGGGCTGCTGAGGAAGATGCGTCTTGGTTGAGATGAAATCTGGTTGAATATCTTTTAGTAGGTTTTTGTTACAATTGAATTGTTGAAGTGTCTTCAGCTGCTGCTTGTTTAAAAAGTGTATTGGTTGTCCTGTGTCTTTCCCACGGATACTCCGGTTTCCTCCCTCAGTCCAAAAACATCCATGTGGTCAATTGGAGACACTAAGTTGCCCCGAGGTGTGAGTGTGTGTGGTTGTGGTATGCTGTCCTCGACCACAGTAACGTCTGTCAACTCTCACACTGACTGAAAATACTGGAGCTTAAACTGAAAGTGAGCACAACTTCTCTCACTTACGTTGAGGTTGAAGGTCCAGGTTCAAGACTGAAGTTTGGTGGTTGTTTATTAGACCGGTCACTCTTCATAGAGAAGCTGCTGCATCCTGAAGACTCTGGAGAGTGTCTGAGCTGCTGACCGCTACACACACACACACACACACACACACACACACGAACACACACACACACACACACACACGGACAGGGTGGGGGTGTGGGGTGGGGGGAGAGAGAGACACACACACACTTTGTATTCAGGTGATGTAAATAACTTGACCATATCATATTTCTTCAGAGTGTTTTGAAGACTTTTATTGGATTTCAAATTCTGCAGAAGCATTAGTTTATTTGTTTTGTCTGCAGCACAACTTCTCTCACTCTGGTTTGGAGGAAATAAAAAGAAACAAAGAGTTTCTTACTTTGAGGTTGAAGGTTCAGCTTCAAGACTGAACTTGAGTGGTAGATCTTTGGACTCGTCACTCTTCATAGAGAAGCTGCTGGATCCTGAAGACTCTGGAGATTGTCTGAGCTGCTGACCTCTACACACACACACACACACACACACACACACACACACACACACACACACACACACACACACACACACACACACACACACACACACACACACACACACACACACACACACACACACACACACACACACACACACACACACACACACACACACACACACACACACACACACACTTTTTTATTACTGTGAATGACTGTCAAACCCTTTTAAAATTAAATATCATTTATTAAAATACTAATTAATTTTATGTAAAAGACATGGATAATTCTTTCACTATTTAATGACTTATTTCATTGCCTAGATGAGCCAAAATGAAATAAATAAATACAAAATTCAATAAGTATATGTGTCATTAATCAATTAATTAGAATATGAATAAATTTTTATGTAAAAACAAACAAAACATATTTAATCATATCACTATTTAATTAATTATTTCATGGTCCAGTGTTGCACTGCTTCATGATTTAATTTGATCTAATTAATAACTTTTGTTTGACACATTTATATATTTAATTCCAATTTTAATCAATTAATGACACATATAATTAATTATTTAATGGTGTATTTAATTAATTTTCACACAATCAGCCCTCCATTCTTAAAATCAATTTAGTTTTTTTTTAAGTTTTCCTTTATAAAGAGGAAATCTCCTCTTGAGTGGAAATAGACCTGAAACTATTTGATCTGGTCTTGATTGATTTGTTAGATATTGTATTGTTTCCAGTGGCATTTCTGTAAGTCAGTACTTGGTGGGGGAGGATTTTATTTCAGGTCTACTGACAGCAGAGTTCAACACCACTGAATGCCAAAGTAAAGAGGCTGCATAACTTTTAAGCAATGACATTAAGACAACCATATAGGCCAAGAGTTCCCTGCAGTTTCTCCCCTAAAGTAAGAGTTTCTAACTCGCACGCTTGTAAATAATCGACCCAAATCATTTCGACTCCTAAACATTAGCTCTAGCTGCATTAGCTGGCCCCAACACCAGTCCACATAAAAATCCCATGATCTGAATGAATCTGCATGCAAAACACACGTCACTGTGGGAGAGGGGCGAGTCCCAGTCATGCAACCTTCCGTGTTTATCAGGAGAAAACATCCTGAAGTGGCAAGAGACCGAAAACCAGGAAGTGAAATCCTCGCAGATTGTATGCAAATTAGAAGGAGGCTTTATTGACAGACAAGAAAATGTTGTAAAGTATATTAACATACGTTTCAGGTGACACAAAGAGTTGCTCAACCTAAATGAGCGTCTCCCCTGATCCTTTCATAATTGTCCTAATAACAACAAACAATACTCTTGATGATATAATGACATATACCTCTTACAGTTACCACGCCGATCCAAACACCTTCCAACCACCAACTATTATGAAACTAATCAAACCTGAACAGCACTTTCCAGATACAAACATACATTCCTTATCAAACAAACAGGTACATAAAGAAGCGAGGAAACAACAAGAGACACAGGTGTGTGTGTGTGTGTGTGTGTGTGTGTGTGTGTGTGTGTGTGTGTGTGTGTGTGTGTGTGTGTGTGTGTGTGTGTGTGTGTGTGTGTGTGTGTGTGTGTGTGTGTGTGTGCGTGCGTGCGTGCGTGCGTGCGTGCGTGCGTGCGTGTGTGTGTGCAGAGCATCACGCCACACCCATTCCCACAGAAACCATAATCTAGCCTTAAAGACAATAAAACACAAAACAGTATATGGCCACTCCTGTGTTTGACATTTAAAAACTTTCTCAAGCCATAATCTTGGTTGATAAATGTGCCGACATGAATACGGAAATAGAAAAATACCTTTCCGACATCATGGTCTCTGCTTAAAGTTGATAAAGTGGCGGGGATCTGTTGAGTGTGCTGGAGGGTCTGTTCTCTGTGTTCAGGCGGTGGCTGGACAGACCCAGAACTGGCCGACTTCGAGCTGCTGCTGATCATGAGCGCCACCTGCCAGGTCCGCACGTCGTACCTCCCGGACGAGCTCCTGTGGGGCTACGAGTTCCCCCCCGTCGTCTCCCTGTCCCCCTCCAGGAAGTTCGTGGCCGACTTCGCCTTTTTCAAACAAAGTGGCCAAAACCAAAACGCCCCCCCTCTTCAAGCAGGCGCTGCCGCCCAGCTCCCCGTCGTCCCAGCCGTCGCATTTACACAAGGCCAAGGAGAACGGCACGGACCCCGAAAAGATGAGACTGGAGGAGAGCTCCAGGGGGACAGGGGACAGGAGACGCATCAGAGATAGCAGCCCTCTGAGTGTACGGATTAGTAATGTGTGAGGGAGGAAGAGGAGGCAGGAAAGGGGAGGCGCAAAGTCGATGTAAAACTGAGATCAGGTTTCACAGGAAGTCCACCCACACACACACACACACACACACACACACACACACACACACACACACACACACACACACACACACACACCCACACACACCGTATTCAAGGCCCCGTTTGTGCGACATTTGGAGTGGAAACGCATTGATTTTCTGTTTTCGTTTCAGAAAACTTTCACGTTTACATGGCATCCCAGGCCACTAGTGGGTGTTTGTTTTTGTAATGAAACCACACACGCATGCGTGCAGAAAACAATACATTACATTATCTTCGTACACGGACGTTCTGTGTACTTTTTAAGTGCCTCTTTCAATAAACGTGTTATTTGCAGCGTCTCTTTGTGCCCGTCTATGAAGAATGTCCTCAGGTGGCGGAAACACGAAATATGTTGCGTCTGTTTGTTGCTGAAATTAAATTTGAGTTAAAACCCCAATAAAATCTGAGTTGAAGGAGGAAAAGCTGTTACACAAGTTGTGATGAGCTGCTGTGTGTTTAACTTCCTGCACCAAACCACAACCACACTGTGTTTCCCTGCAGTCACATACAAACCAGGGTACAGATGCTGCATGCCTACGCTGAAACTACCACCTCTTGCCCCCAACACAGACCCACACATTTCCACCATCAGATATTGACTCACAATCATTTTCTCAAGCAAACTTCCACATCAAATCTTGAGATAAACATGTCTGGGGATCCCCTGTTAATCAGTATGAACAGCCTCAGACTTTATAATATCACTAACCCAGTCGTATGATGATTCAGAGTTACAGTGAAAGAATCAAATCATCTCATGGCAGCAATTATTCAATTTGACTGTATTTGTATTGCTCAGAAGACTTTCTGCAGAACCCACATCCTGGTCTTTTATTCTCCTCACACCTGTGTTCATGGCTTTGCTACTTCATGCCTCTTCATGCTTCGTGACTAAGAACCCCCCCCCCCCCCCCCCCCCTGCAAACATCACATGTTTCCTGTTGAGGATTTTCTCATTTGGCAAGGCAAGCGGGTTACTAGAGGACTGAAAATGCTCCTTCTCCTTCTCTTTCTTCTGAGTTGTTGGATTGTTTCAGGTAAGACGAGTGAAAGTTCAGTTTGTTGGCATGTTGAATGTCAGGAGAGGTTCATCTGGGGTTTCTTCACAAATCAAGGCTGCAGGATGGAGATGGATGCACTGACGTGCAGGAAAGAAATTTGTGTTTGTTGCTCCGTAAAAATCCTGATTGATGAGTGTAACATAGTTAAAAAGGTCTGGATTAAATCCAGCTGAATGGTGCTACACTGACATCTAGTGGCCTAAGCGTGTAACTGCAGTTCTGCCTCGGGGTGGACGCGGCAAAGCATTGTGGGTAATTTCACATCGAGAGAACTACTGCAGGTAAAGTGGCTGAAATGCCTGTGAGAATGTTCACTTAAGTCACCATAAATCCATAAAATAATCAACTTGACTGTACTTAAGTTGTTGTTTATACGTTTAACTTAATTTTCGCCATGTTTTGGTAAAGTTTAACCCTTGTTTTTGTTGGGTTTTATCACTTTAAAAGGACGGCTACTATGCGCTAGCTGGCCGTTAGCATTGTGCTGTTTGTGTTGCTACCATGAGAATTCTCCATGAGACCATGTTGCTCTGTTACACATGCAGGAAAACGCAATAAACAGCTGTTACAACCAACCTGAGCGACTCCACACGTTCTTCTAGAGCAGACGACCGGCGTCACACAGGTCACTCTAGCACCAGGGTCTGGTGGAGCCGACGCAGAGCAACTATGTCCTTATTTTCTACACAAGAACTTGAAGGAAAGACGAAGAGAGACGACCAGTGGACCTTTCTCAGTGTTTCCCTGAAGGTGAAGCTCAGCCCGGTGATGTGAGTACACGTGTTGTCAGTCTACTTTGAAATCACTAACTTAGAATCAGTGAGAGGTTCACAATTTGTCATTGTCAATTTTGACAGTCCTGGAATTTCTGAGCATTTATATTTTGTGACTTTTCTAGAGTTCTTGAGGAGTCGAGCACGTTGTGGTGTTCGGCAGTTTTAGATGTCGTGATTTTGATTTTGCCATCAGTTTCGTCACCACACAGCGAGCCGACTGACTCATCAGTAATGTTTCTCTACACATGACACACATCTGTGACTTCAAACCACTGAAGAGGGAGTACTTTTTACACTTATTACTTCACTTCATTGTTCATGTCAAAATATTACAGCACATTTATGGAACGGTGAAACAAAATAGTTTAATGACTTACATTTTTTTTTTATGTCATTAAAATTTGCAAATCAATTAAAAATTTTAGATTAACATCAGTTCTGTTGCACCCGCAAGATGATGGAGGAGGAGGATATACAGTGTACACACACAGTGATGAAGCTGGTTCGATGCTGGACTCTCACAGCTCTTCACACTGAACCACTGACACTCAGCAGATCCTCAGGTGGTTCCTCCGTCTCTCACTGCTGGATGAAGCTCTGCTCTCCTCAGTGGATCTTCAGGACTCACAGCTTCCTCTCTGCTCTCATTACGTCCAACTGCGTAGAGAAGAGGGGAGATGAGGAGAGTCTCTGAAGCAGTGAGGGCTTCAGTCCTGTTCACAGCAGCAGCTCACAGTTGTATTGTATTTTTGTATTTAGGTATTTATTCCAGGCAAAGCGTTCCACAGTGGAGCACAAGGGAGATAAAACCATCACATGGTTTGTGACATATCTACATACATTTGACATAACAATAAATAAGCTCCAATTTGGCCTGAAAGGGGGTGAGAAGAAGAAAACCTATTTAACCCCACCCACATTTTCAATTAATATTCTATATAATGAGATTCACTGTTACATCTTCCATTTTTCTGTAAATTATGGACTCAAGACTGATTTGCCAATCATCTATACAACAATATTAATAAATCATACAACCAAAAATAAACATATCAGCAATGGTAATAAAGAAAGTACCAACGATGTTAAGGACACAAAAGTACTTATCAACACTTGTAGATATAAAATAAAATGAAGACCCTCTCTCTATATTGTGACCAGACCTGATGTTTATATAATAGTTTGAATCTGTGAATAGTTTGACATCGCTGGATTTGTATTTCCAATCTCTTCCAAAGTTTTACTCCACATAAAGACACACAAAAACCTTTCTGAGTGGATTGAGCTATCAGCAATGTAAAATCTCCATATTCTTTCAAATTACAAACTCTCTGCAATTGTAGAGACGTAAATTAGTGTGTAATAATTTATTGAATGCTTTATATAGATATCTTGATGTATTTATTATAGTTGACATGTTAACAACTTTCACTGAATAAACAAGTTATGAGTGTGATCTAAAAAAACGCTCATTTCTGTAACATGATTAATGGATTCATTGTGTTCAAGGAAGTATTTCTCCACACTTCAATACTACGTAAGGTATGGGAGAACCAAGATCCAGTATTAAGTACTGAATGCATTTCCATCAAGGTATAGTTTTGCTTTATTTAAAATTGAGGCGTTAGAAGATTCTTGTTTTTATGTGTCTGACGTGGGGTTTCCATGACGATTCATGATCAATTAAAACTCCCAAAAATGTATTCTCCTATTACATTTTCAGTTGGGGTACCGTCAATAATTATATACATTTCTGAATTCATTTTGAGACTGCTGAATATAATTGCATTATTTATTTGTATATTTAAAAGATAATTCATTGATATCATCCACTTTTTTATCATATTTAAATCCTTGTTCACAGTATGCACAAGCTCATTGTACATATTACTACTGTAGAATATATTCATGTCTGCAAAGAAAATAAGTATTAGAACCTGAGATACATTAAAATATCATTGATATACACATTGAACACTTTAGGCTTCATGAAGGACCACCACTGTCAGACTAACACAACAAGCCTGAGGCTCCTCTGATTGGCTGACTGTGTCCTCTGCTGTCCAATCCTGAAGCTGCTCAGCGTTCTCCTCTCACAGCCTCACTGAGCAGTCAAACTCTGGATCTTTGTTCTCACACTAACTGTGTTTAGTAGAAACCTGCTGGAAGCAGCATGGACTCACTCCATCATCTACTGACCTGAGAGTCTGCAGGCTGCAGTCTGGACTCTTCTGAAGACCAACAAGCTGCTGCACATCTGGATCCTGCAGCTTGTTGTAACCCAGATCAAGCTCCTTCAGGAGGGAGGGGTTGGACTTCAGAGCTGAGGCCACAGAAGAACAGCTGATCTCTGACAAACTGCAGCCCCTCAACCTGAATAAAGAGAGAAAGCAGCAGAATGAATGAGGAACCAATCAGATGTGTAGATGGAGAAATGAGCAGCTCCACATTACTGAGTCCTGATCAATGAGCTGTTCTGTTGTTGTGGATCTTCATCACACTCATCCTCCACATGTCAGCCCAACATTCCCACTCCTTCTCATGTCCACACACATCAGTAACAAGCTGCTGAGCTCAGTCCATCTCTCACTGCAGGATCAGAGTCTCACATCGCAAACATTTCTCCTTCTACCACAGTAACAGACAGTCAACTGACCCCAGAGTCTCCAGACTACAGAGTGGACTCTCCAGAAGACCACACAGCTGCTCAGCTCCTGAATCCTGCAGCTGGTTGTAACTCAGGTCCAGATGTTTCAGGAGGGAGGGGTTGGACTTCAGAGCTGAGGCCACAGAAGAACAGCTGATCTCTGAAAAGCTGCAGCCCCTCAACCTGAATAAAGAGAGAAAGAAGTGAGATTAGAGGACAAAGTTTGATGTTGAAGTCATTGAGACTGAAGAAGGTTCAGACAGGAAGAGTTTAGAAATGTAAAGTCCAAACAGCTGAAGCCACCAGGAGGAGAAGAGCTCTTTTCAGCCTTAATGAGGAAGAAAAAAATCCAAAGCTACATGGACCTGTGTGAAAAAGTGTTTGCCCCCTAAAACAAATAACTGGTTGGGCCACCCTGAGCACCAACGACTGCAATCAAGTGTTTGCGATAACTTGCAATGGGTCTTTTCCAACACTGTGGAGGAACGTTGGCCCACTCATCTTTACAGAATTGTTGTAATTCAGCCATATTGGAGGGTTTGAACATGAGCCTCCTTTTTAAGGTCCTGCCACAGCATCAATAGGACTGAGGTCAGGACTTTCACTAGGCCACTCCAAAGTCTTCATTTAGTTTTTCTTCAACCATTTAGAGGTGGACTTGCTGGTGTGTTGTGGATCATTGTCCTGTTGGAGATCCAAGTTCTCTTCGACTTGAGGTCAGGAAAAGATGGTCGGACATTCTCCTTCAGGATATTTCAGTAGACGGCACAATTCGTGCTTCCATTTGTTGGGGTTTATGGTTGGTTATTAGCATATAATTACTGTAAGTAATAGATTACTAAAAGTAATAAATCACTGCAAGTAATTTATGAAAAATTGAAATTATTAATGGAAGTAAACGGTCATTTACTCATTAACAACTCTTAAAGTAATTGAATAATTACTTTAAAAACAAAAAAAATGAAAAATTATCAAAAATATTTTTTAATAAAAAAATTATTAATTTGCATAAATTTGTTATTTATGTAGTAATAATAAATCGGGGCACCACCAGATAAACTGGAAATAGCTAATACCAAAATATCAGTCTCGTTTGTAAAAAGTTTATTTAAGTTAGTTAATATTTCTGTATAAAATATAACAATCTTAAATAGATTGGAAGGTGTGAGATCCGAGCACAGACTGTTACAAACCAGTGAATTGTCAACAATAAATACACAATAATCACCAAGAAGCGTACAATTCAGCTAACAGGCGTTTGTTAATAAAAATGTATTAATTCATAAATAATTCGGAAATCATATCATAAATCAACACATTCAAATAGCAAACGACATCTAACACGGAGATCTAATCTATTAAACAGCAAACACTATGTACAAAGAGTGTGTGTGTGTGTGTGTGTGTGTGTGTGTGCGTGCGTGCGTGACGAGGGGGTGTGATGACTCGCTCTTTCTGGGGACGCGGTGGTTGCTTAGCGGCCAGATAAACAAGACGTCCGTCGAGCGCGCGTGCGCGAGGGCGGTCTCGGAGCGAGTTAGTCTACCGAGGGCGTAACAAACGGGCGGTTCCGTTGGCCCGGTTCTGATCACCAGAGTCCTAAGGGGAGGTCGGGTCCTGCAGTTAGAACTCCTGTGATCAAAACAGATCTGCTCTGCAGCAGCTGACATGCAGTAGTGTGTGACCTTATCTCGATCTGATAAGGGGGGTGCTGCGGGTTAGTGAAAGAGGAGGGAGAGATGAGAGAGGATGAAGACAAGAGAAAGACAGAGAATTCTGTGAGGCTCGGTTCTGAACCCTGGTTCCTCCACACAGAGCTCCCAGCGGGCCTGGAGCTCACTTGGACCTCTGGTTCTGAGGTGGAAAACCAGCGTTCTGGACTTAGTGCGCGTGAATGCGCATACACAAACAACGTGAAAGGCTGCTGCCTTCTGAGCAGCACATGGAAACACATTGCATTTTCAACAGAACATCATTCTAACTATTCTCTGCCCAGACAAACGCGCTCACCCTGATAGTTCTTTGGTTATGGACAGCACCGTCCGTGGTGCTGTTGGTTCTGGGAGGCGGTGGTAACTGGTTGTTACCGGGTCTTAATTTCAGCGTCCTGAAATTCAGAGGCCTGGCTCCAGCTGCAGGAGTGCAACTGAGAGGATGATCTTGGGAGGAGACGACACTGGCTCTGGTCTCCAGAATCTCCCAAAAACAGGAAAAATAGCGGAAAACAGAAGATGTAGTCCAAACTGGGTCCTGCTCATCCAGCGGGCTGGCGTTGGTTCTGTCTTTTTGTTCCTGCTTGGTGCTCTCTTTACCCTTCTGATGAGGGAGAAAGATGTCTCTCCCTCCATGGCTAGTTGAGAATCGCTGAGAGCGTTGTAGAACGTGTGTCACCAACTTGGGTTTGGACCCCTGTGGTGATTCAAGCGTCCTCATTGGCCACTTCCGGGGTCTGGCTCGCTCCCCTGCTCTTTTATGGCCTATCCATTGTGGCTGGTGTTTAACTTTTGGGGGAGCAACTAGGAGAAACAGTTCACTGAATCTACGGAGGAGTTCATGGAATCCTCAGGCCCCAACACATTTATCACTGCAAGTCTTCCAGGTCCTGAAGCAGCAAAACAGCCCCAGACATCTCACTGCCACCACCAGACTTTACTGTTGGTATGATGCTCTTTTTCTGAGATGCCAGATGTAATGGGACACAGACCTTCCAAAAAGTTCAACTTTTGTCTCGTCAGTCCACAGAATATTTTCCCAAAAGTCTTGGTGATCATCAAGATGTTTTCTGGCGACAATGAGACGAGCCTTAATGTTCTTTTTGCTTCGTGGTTTTGGTCTTGGAACATTTCTGCCCGGTCTCTTTCTCATGGTGGAGTCATGATCTCTGACCTTAACTGAGGCAAGTGGTGCCTGCAGTTCTTTACATGTTGTTGTGGTGTTGGTCTTCTGTCACTTCTTGGATGAGTCGTCGCTGTGCTCTTTTGGTAATTTTGTTTCTGGATCTTTGTTATTTTGGAGCTGAATTGATGTGACAGCAAACAGAAGCAGTGTCCAGTGGGAGGACGAGTCAACAGCCAAGGTTACTGGACATCAAGCCGACAAGTCCAGAGTTTGATAGTGAGAGTTTGGAGCTCCAGCTGGGAGATCAGTGACTCTTCCTCCAGGAGAGATCAGCCTGCTTTGAAAGCTGAAGGTCAACATGGAGCGAGTCAGAGGTTGACAGTGAATTCTCCACTGCAGCACCTTGCTTCTTCTACCAAGCTTTGAACTGTGGAGCTCCACACGGCTCTGCCACAGTCACAGGACTAAAGCACAGAGAAGAAGTCTCAGTTTCTCATGGAGATCCTCAGTGTGGATCATCTCATATCAGCCTGATGTCTGACCTTTAGTGTCAACACAACTTTCACTGCACACAAACTCAAACATGGAGTCTGACCTCAGAGTCTCCAGACTACAGAGTGGACTCTCCAGAAAACCACACAGCTGCTGAGCTCCTGAATCCTGCAGCCGGTTCCCACTCAGGTCCAGATGTTTCAGATGTTTCAGGAGGGAGGGGTTGGACTTCAGAGCTGAGGCCACAGAAGAACAGCTGATCTCTGACAACCAGCAGAACTCCAACCTGAATAAAGAGAGAAAGAAGTGAGATTAGAGGACAAAGTTTGATGTTGAAGTCATTGAGACTGAAGAAGGTTCAGACTGGAAGAGTTTAGAAATGTAAAGTCCAAACAGCTGAAGCCTCCAGGAGGAGAAGAGTCTCATCAACATGCTGATCACTGACATGCTGCAGAGCTCAGTCCGCCTCTCACTCACACTTATTCACAACTGACCTCAGAGTCTCCAGTTTACAGTTCGGACTCTCCAGTCCAGAACACAGAATCTTCACTGATGACTTCATCAGGTCGCTCTTACTCAGGTCCAGATGTTCCAGATGGGAGGGGTCAGACTTCAGAGCAGAGGAGATAACCTTCCAGTGAGGATCAGAGAGGGAACAGCCAGAAAGTCTGGAGGACAGGAAGTTCAGAGAGAGGACAGTTTGTTGGACTCTTCCTGTTTGACATCAGAGGTTCAGATCTTCTTCTCTGGATTTGACTTTGGGTTCATGTGGACATGAAGGAGCGAACATGAAGTTCCACATGTTGTGTACAAATTGCCCAACCTGCCCCGCTGCACTGGTGCTGCATGTTTGTTAGTAACGTTCCTGCTGCCTGACATGAATTATTTAATCAGATGTTTACAGTCTAAACCAGACACAGAGAAAACCTGCTTATTCAAGATACATTAAGATTTTAATTTCAGTTTGTGTGACGGCTAAAATGAATTTCAGGAGTTGAATTTAAAAGATTGAATATAATTAGAATATCACAGACAATAACAGATTGAACTTGAACTAGAATATGAAGGAAAATTGACAAGTTTATACAAATACTGAAAACTGAGACGATCTCTGGAGGTTATTGTTTAAACTTTATGAAAACATTTAAGAAAATATCAAAATGTAAATTTTTAATAACTGAAATCAATTGAAACTACAATAATGGTAAATGTTCCATTAATAGCTGAATAATAACCATGTGATAATGTGTGGAACCTGATCCGACTCATCAACTGGTGGGTTCTTCGTGACGGATCATTGAGGAACATCTCCACAGAGAACTACAGGAAATACTTTCTACAAACATCACAGATATTTGATCCTGACATGTGGACTCACCGAAACTTCCTGCACTTCCTCACAGCTGGGATCAGTCTCCTCCGTCCCTCCACTGATGTGTTGTACTTCTCCAGGTCCAACTCCTCCAGAACCTGGTCTGACATCTGCAGCATGTAGGCCAGAGCTGAGCAGTGGATCGCAGAGAGTTTCTTCTCTGACCTGTTCTCTGACTTCAGGAAGTCTTGGATCTCCTGATGGACTGAACGGTCCTTCATCTCCGTCAGACAGTGGAAGATGTTGATGCTTCTGTCAGGAGACATTGAATCACTCCTGATCTTCTTCAGGTTCTCGATGACTCTCTGGATGGTTTCTGGACTGATCGCTGTCTGACCCAGCAGACCTTCTAAGAGTCTCTGGTTGGATTTCAGAGAGAGGCCATGAAGGAAGCGGACAAACAGGTCCAGGTGACCGTTCTGACTTCTGAGGGATTTCCTAAGAACTTTCTGGAGGAAGTTTTCAAGAGATGTGAAAACATCATCCTCATCATCTCTCAAGAATGTCTCCCGTATGTCTCTCTTCTTGTTGGTGAACCAGTAGAACAAGTCGACTGCAGCCAGAAACTCCTGAACACTCTGATGGACGAAGCTGTAGACGGGTTTCTGGAAGATCGCAGACTCTCTCTTGAAGATCTGAGTACAGACTCCAGAGCACAGCGAGGCCTCAGTCACATCCAGACCACATTTCTCCAGGTCTTCTTGGTAGAACACAATGATTCCTTTCTCCAGATGTTCCAAGGCCAGCCTGCCCAGCTTCAGAAGAACCTCCCTGTCAGCCTCCGTCAGCTCCTGTGGACCCGTCTCGTGTCCTCCATTGTACTTGAGCTTCTTCCTGTGTGTCTGAACCAGCACAAAGTGGGAGTACATGTCAGTCAGGGTCTGGGGCAGCTCTCCTCTCTTCTCTGTGGTCAACATGTGCTCCAGAACTGTGGCAGTGATCCAGCAGAACACTGGCATTCCACACATGACGTGGAGGCTCCTGGATGTCTGGATGTGGGCGATGATTCTGCTGCTCAGCTCCTCATCACTCAGTCTCCTCCTGAAGTACTCCTCCTTCTGGGCGTCAGTGAAGCCTCGCACTTCTGTCAGTCTGTCCACACATGATGGAGGGATCTGATTGGCTGCTGCGGGTCGGGAAGTGATCCAGACCTGAGCCGAGGGCAGCAGATTCCCCCGGATGAGGTTTGTGAGCAGCAGGCTGACTGAAGACTTGTGTGAGACATCGACCACCAGCTGGGAGCTGCTGAAGTCCAGAGAAAGTCTGCTTTCATCCAGGCCGTCAAAGATGAAGAGCAGCCTGCAGACAGCCAGCTGCTCTGCTGTCACCTTCTGTAAGGCTGGATGGAAAACATGGAGCAGCGTGAGAAGACTGTAGGGCTGCTCTCTGATCAGGTTCAACTCCCTGAAGGAGAGCACCACCAGCACACTGACGTCCTGGTTCTCCAGGCCCTCGGCCCAGTCCAGAGTGAACTTGTGCACCGAGAAGGTTTTTCCACTGCCGGCCACGCCGCTGGTCAGAACCACTCGGATGTGTCTGTGCTGCTCAGCCGAGGCTCTGAAGATGTCCTGACACCTGATGGCCGTGTCATGGAGGCTCTCCTTCCTGGAAGCTGTCTCCAGCTGCATCAGCTCCGGTTCCCTCTGAAGCTCCTCACTGTGTCCCTCTGTGATGTGGAGCTCAGTGTAGATCCTGTTGAGGAGGGTTCCTCCTCCTGGTTCATCACTTTCTTCACTCACACGTTCACACCGGCTCCTCAGACTCTTCTTATGTTCCTCTAGAACCTTCTGCAGACCAGCACCTGCTCAAAGACAACAACAACAATAAGACTGACCACAAACAACCAGCTTCCACGTCTCTACAACACAACAAGTCCAGTGAAGACAGACGAGTCCCTCAGCAGACACGTGTCCACTCTCACTCTGTTCAGCTCTGCTTCTGGATCTTTCTGCACACTGAGGACAGCAGGAGGCTCCTGATGAAGAACCCTGGTCCCAGTGGGAGCTGCTGCACTGTCTGCCGACCTGGTGTCCACAGCTCAACCAGACTGGATCCTTCAGGACGTCTTGACACCAAGGACAGCTGGACAACTGCTGCTCCTCATCATCACTCCTCTTCCTCTTTCTGTGGACACAAAGCAACATTTACTCTGAGCAACACAACACACAGCAAAGACACTGACTGAAAATACTGGAGCTTAAACTGAAAGTGAGCACAACTTCTCTCACTTACTTTGTGGTTGAAGGTCCAGGTTCAAGACTGAAGTTTGGTGGTTGTTTATTAGACCGGTCACTCTTCATAGAGAAGCTGCTGCATCCTGAAGACTCTGGAGAGTGTCTGAGCTGCTGACCGCTACACACACACACACACACACACACACACACACACACACACACACACACACACACACACACACACACACACACACACACACACACACACACACACACACACACACACACACACACACACACACACACGGACAGGGTGGGGGTGTGGGGTGGGGGGAGAGAGAGACACACACACACTTTGTATTCAGGTGATGTAAATAACTTGACCATATCATATTTCTTCAGAGTGTTTTGAAGACTTTTATTGGATTTCAAATTCTGCAGAAGCATTAGTTTATTTGTTTTGTCTGCAGCACAACTTCTCTCACTCTGGTTTGGAGGAAATAAAAAGAAACAAAGAGTTTCTTACTTTGAGGTTGAAGGTTCAGCTTCACCATTGAAGTTTGGTGGTGGATCTTTGGACCGGTCACTCTTCATAGAGAAGCTGCTGGATCCTGAAGACTCTCGAGATTGTCTGAGCTGCTGACCTCTATACACACACACACACACACACACACACACACACACACACACACACACACACACACACACACACACACACACACACACACACACACACACACACACACACACACACACACACACACACACACACACACACACACACACTTTTTGTTACTGTGAATGACTGTCAAACCCTTTTAAAATTAAATATCATTCATTAAGATACTAATTAATTTTATGTAAAAGACATGGATAATTCTTTCACTATTTAATGACTTATTTCATTGCCTAGATGAGCCAAAATTCAATAAATAAATACAAAATGTAATCAGTATATGTGTCATTAATTGATTAAAATTTGAATTAAATATATAAATTTGTCATTAAATGTGTCATTAATTAACTAGAATATGAATTCATTTTATATAAAAACAAACAAACATATTTAATCATATCACTATTTAATTAATTATTTCATGGTCCAGTGTTGCACTGCTTCATGATTTAATTTGATCTAATTAATAACTTTTGTTCGACACATTTATATATTTAATGTTTTAATTGATTAATCACACATTTAGTGAATTATTTAATGGTGTATTTATTTAATTTTCACACAACCAGCCCTCCATTCTTAAAATCAATTTAGTATTTTTTAAAGTTTTCCTTTATAAAGAGGAAATCTCCTCTTGAGTGGAAATAGACCTGAAACTATTTGATCTGGTCTTGATTGATTTGTTAGATATTCTATTGTTTCCAGTGGCGTTTCTGTAAGTCAATACTTGGTGGGGGAGGATTTTATTTCAACACCACTGAATGCCAAAGTAAAGAGGCTGCATACCTTTTAAGCAATGACATTAAGACAACCATATAGGTGCCGATCCTGCGAAAAGGTTGAACACTAAAGAGGCACGATCAGAAAAATTCAAAATTTAACAAGGTCTGGAGTCAAACCCAGGTCTACGGTTTGCAAGGCAGGATTCCCACCACGAGTCTATCAGCGAGTTAATGTACATATAAGATTCTTACAAAATTCGTGTCACCTCACACTCAGTTTACCACCAGTTCCCTGCAGTTTCCCCCCTAAAGTAAGAGTTTCTAACTCGCACGCTTGTAAATAATCGACCCAAATCATTTTGACTCCTAAACATTAGCTCTAGCTGCATTAGCTGGCCCCAACACCAGTCCACATAAAAATCCCATGATCTGAATGAATCTGCATGCAAAACACACGTCACTGTGGGAGAGGGGCGAGTCCCAGTCATGCAACCTTCGGTGTTCATCAGGAGAAAACATCCTGAAGTGGCAAGAGACCGAAAACCAGGAAGTGAAATCCTCGCACAAATTGTATGCAAATTAGAAGGAGGCTTTATTGACAGACAAGAAAATATTGTAAAGAATTAATAACATACGTTTCAGGTGACACAAAGAGTTGCTCAACCTAAATGAGCGTCTCCCCTGATCCTTTCATAATTGTCCTAATAACAACAAACAATACTCTTGATGATATAATGACATATACCTCTTACAGTTACCACGCCGATCCAAACACCTTCCAACAAGCAACTATTATGAAACTAATCAAACCTGAACAGCACTTTCCAGATACAAACATACATTCCTTATCAAACAAACAGGTACATAAAGAAGCGAGGAAACAACAAGAGACACAGGTGTGTGTGTGCGTGCGTGCGTGCGTGCGTGCGTGTGTGTGTGTGTGCAGAGCATCACGCCACACCCATTCCCACAGAAACCATAATTTAGCCTTAAAGACAATAAAACACAAAACAGTATATGGCCACTCCTGTGTTTGACATTTAAAAACTTTCTCAAGCCATAACCTTGGTTGATAAATGTGCCGACATGAATACGGAAATAGAAAAATACCTTTCCGACATCATGGTCTCTGCTTAAAGTTGATAAAGTGGCGGGGATCTGTTGAGTGTGCTGGAGGGTCTGTTCTCTGTGTTCAGGCGGTGGCTGGACAGACCCAGAACTGGCCGACTTCGAGCTGCTGCTGATCATGAGCGCCACCTGCCAGGTCCGCACGTCGTACCTCCCGGACGAGATCCTGTGGGGCTACGAGTTCCCCCCCGTCGTCTCCCTGTCCCCCTCCAGGAAGTTCGTGGCCGACTTCGCCTTTTTCAAACAAAGTGGCCAAAACCAAAACGCCCCCCCTCTTCAAGCAGGCGCTGCCGCCCAGCTCCCCGTCGTCCCAGCCGTCGCATTTACACAAGGCCAAGGAGAACGGCACAGACCCTGAAAAGATGAGACTGGAGGAGAGCTACCGAGGAGAGGAGGGTTACTACGAATTAGTAACGTGTGTGGGAGGAAGTCGATGTGAAACTAAGATCAGGTGCACACAGGCACACACACACACACACTTGATTGGCGAGTGAGAGGAAGTGACGTCACACGCCGCGTTGGTGTGTTGAGAGCCGACGCCCGTGGTGTTGGTAAAACGGAGTCCTTTTAAACTATTTCCAGGGCATATTTTTTGTGCCCTGCTGAGGGAAATGGCAACTAAAACTGTCTCTTTTGATCCGAAACCGGGATCTTGATGATCAGTCACTTTGATCGTCAGTGGTACGGATCCGAGATCTGCTTCCCTCGCTTCGTACAGCGTGAGTGCATTGCGGCCTGACAGCTCGGTGTTTGACAGCGTGGGAACTTTTTGAAATCGCCACCAAGACGAGTTCTGACAACCCGGAGTGGCTCGCTTTTTGCCTGTACACACACACACACACACACACACACACACACACACACACACACACACACACCCACACACACCGTATTCAAGGCCCCGTTTGTGCGACATTTGGAGTGGAAACGCATTGATTTTCTGTTTTCGTTTCAGAAAACTTTCACGTTTACATGGCATCCCAGGCCACTAGTGGGTGTTTGTTTTTGTAATGAAACCACACACGCATGCGTGCAGAAAACAATACATTACATTATCTTCGTACACGGACGTTCTGTGTACTTTTTAAGTGCCTCTTTCAATAAACGTGTTATTTGCAGCGTCTCTTTGTGCCCATCTATGAAGAATGTCCTCAGGTGGCGGAAACACGAAATATGTTGCGTCTGTTTGTTGCTGAAATTAAATTTGAGTTAAAACCCCAATAAAATCTGAGTTGAAGGAGGAAAAGCTGTTACACAAGTTGTGATGAGCTGCTGTGTGTTTAACTTCCTGCACCAAACCACAACCACACTGTGTTTCCCTGCAGTCACATACAAACCAGGGTACAGATGCTGCATGCCTACGCTGAAACTACCACCTCTTGCCCCCAACACAGACCCACACATTTCCACCATCAGATATTGACTCACAATCATTTTCTCAAGCAAACTTCCACATCAAATCTTGAGATAAACATGTCTGGGGATCCCCTGTTAATCAGTATGAACAGCCTCAGACTTTATAATATCACTAACCCAGTCGTATGATGATTCAGAGTTACAGTGAAAGAATCAAATCATCTCATGGCAGCAATTTTTCAATTTGACTGTATTTGTATTGCTCAGAAGACTTTCTGCAGAACCCACATCCTGGTCTTTCATTCTCCTCACACCTGTGTTCATGGCTTTGCTACTTCATGCCTCTTCGTGCTTCGTGACTAAGAACCCCCCCCCCCCCCTGCAAACATCACATGTTTCCTGTTGAGGATTTTCTCATTTGGCAAGGCAAGCGGGTTACTAGAGGACTGAAAATGCTCCTTCTCCTTCTCTTTCTTCTGAGTTGTTGGATTGTTTCAGGTAAGACGAGTGAAAGTTCAGTTTGTTGGCATGTTGAATGTCAGGAGAGGTTCATCTGGGGTTTCTTCACAAATCAAGGCTGCAGGATGGAGATGGATGCACTGACGTGCAGGAAAGAAATTTGTGTTTGTTGCTCCGTAAAAATCCTGATTGATGAGTGTAACATAGTTAAAAAGGTCTGGATTAAATCCAGCTGAATGGTGCTACACTGACATCTAGTGGCCTAAGCGTGTAACTGCAGTTCACAGTTTCACATCGAGAGAACTACTGCAGGTAAAGTGGCTGAAATGCCTGTGAGAATATTCACTTAAGTCACCATAAATCCATAAAATAATCAACTTGACTGTACTTAAGTTGTTGTTTATACGTTTAACTTAATTTTCGCCATGTTTTGGTAAAGTTTAACCCTTGTTTTTGTTGGGTTTTATCACTTTAAAAGGACGGCTACTATGCGCTAGCTGGCCGTTAGCATTGTGCTGTTTGTGTTGCTACCATGAGAATTCTCCATGAGACCATGTTGCTCTGTTACACATGCAGGAAAACGCAATAAACAGCTGTTACAACCAACCTGAGCGACTCCACACGTTCTTCTAGAGCAGACGACCGGCGTCACACAGGTCACTCTAGCACCAGGGTCTGGTGGAGCCGACGCAGAGCAACTATGTCCTTATTTTCTACACAAGAACTTGAAGGAAAGACGAAGAGAGACGACCAGTGGACCTTTCTCAGTGTTTCCCTGAAGGTGAAGCTCAGCCCGGTGATGTGAGTACACGTGTTGTCAGTCTACTTTGAAATCACTAACTTAGAATCAGTGAGAGGTTCACAATTTGTCATTGTCAATTTTGACAGTCCTGGAATTTCTGAGCATTTATATTTTGTGACTTTTCTAGAGTTCTTGAGGAGTCGAGCACGTTGTGGTGTTCGGCAGTTTTAGATGTCGTGATTTTGATTTTGCCATCAGTTTCGTCACCACACAGCGAGCCGACTGACTCATCAGTAATGTTTCTCTACACATGACACACATCTGTGACTTCAAACCACTGAAGAGGGAGTACTTTTTACACTTATTACTTCACTTCATTGTTCATGTCAAAATATTACAGCACATTTATGGAACGGTGAAACAAAATAGTTAAATGAAATACTTTTTTTTTTTTTTTCATTAAAATTTGCAAATTAATTAAAAATTTTAGATTAACATCAGTTCTGTTGCACCCGCAAGATGATGGAGGAGGAGGATATACAGTGTATGTCAGGTCCAACCTCTGAACATTTATTAATTCTGCAAGGAAGAACACACACCGAGTTAAGATAGTTTTACTCGCGAGGAGAACGGACAGAGAGGGTTTCAGTTACAATCTCCAACCCGCTCTGAAAAACCTTCTATTAGGGTTCCTCTTATCTGATTTCAAAGCACTTCTCATCTGCAGACCACATTCCTCCTGACCATAAAAGATCACAGTGGAGAAATACAAGTCGTAATAGATGAGAAAGAATGTTGGTACAATGAATGTGATAACTTTTCGTAAGATTATTCCAACAGTGTACACACACAGTGATGAAGCTGGTTCGATGCTGGACTCTCACAGCTCTTCACACTGAACCACTGACACTCAGCAGATCCTCAGGTGGTTCCTCCGTCTCTCACTGCTGGATGAAGCTCTGCTCTCCTCAGTGGATCTTCAGGACTCACAGCTTCCTCTCTGCTCTCATTACGTCCAACTGCGTAGAGAAGAGGGGAGATGAGGAGAGTCTCTGAAGCAGTGAGGGCTTCAGTCCTGTTCACAGCAGCAGCTCACAGTTGTATTGTATTTTTGTATTTAGGTATTTATTCCAGGCAAAGCGTTCCACAGTGGAGCACAAGGGAGATAAAACCATCACATGGTTTGTGACATATCTACATACATTTGACATAACAATAAATAAGCTCCAATTTGGCCTGAAAGGGGGTGAGAAGAAGAAAACCTATTTAACCCCACCCACATTTTCAATTAATATTCTATATAATGAGATTCACTGTTACATCTTCCATTTTTCTGTAAATTATGGACTCAAGACTGATTTGCCAATCATCTATACAACAATATGAATAAATCATACAACCAAAAATAAACATATCAGCAATGGTAATAAAGAAAGTACCAACAATGTTAAGGACACAAAAGTACTTATCAACACTTGTAGATATAAAATAAAATGAAGACCCTCTCTCTATATTGTGACCAGACCTGATGTTTATATAATAGTTTGAATCTGTGAATAGTTTGACATCGCTGGATTTGTATTTCCAATCTCTTCCAAAGTTTTACTCCACATAAAGACACACAAAAACCTTTCTGAGTGGATTGAGCTATCAGCAATGTAAAATCTCCATATTCTTTCAAATTACAAACTCTCTGCAATTGTAGAGACGTAAATTAGTGTGTAATAATTTATTGAATGCTTTATATAGATATCTTGATGTATTTATTATAGTTGACATGTTAACAACTTTCACTGAATAAACAAGTTATGAGTGTGATCTAAAAAAACGCTCATTTCTGTAACATGATTAATGGATTCATTGTGTTCAAGGAAGTATTTCTCCACACTTCAATACTACGTAAGGTATGGGAGAACCAAGATCCAGTATTAAGTACTGAATGCATTTCCATCAAGGTATAGTTTTGCTTTATTTAAAATTGAGGCGTTAGAAGATTCTTGTTTTTATGTGTCTGACGTGGGGTTTCCATGACGATTCATGATCAATTAAAACTCCCAAAAATGTATTCTCCTATTACATTTTCAGTTGGGGTACCGTCAATAATTATATACATTTCTGAATTCATTTTGAGACTGCTGAATATAATTGCATTATTTATTTGTATATTTAAAAGATAATTCATTGATATCATCCACTTTTTTATCATATTTAAATCCTTGTTCACAGTATGCACAAGCTCATTGTACATATTACTACTGTAGAATATATTCATGTCTGCAAAGAAAATAAGTATTAGAACCTGAGATACATTAAAATATCATTGATATACACATTGAACACTTTAGGCTTCATGAAGGACCACCACTGTCAGACTAACACAACAAGCCTGAGGCTCCTCTGATTGGCTGACTGTGTCCTCTGCTGTCCAACCCTGAAGCTGCTCAGCGTTCTCCTCTCACAGCCTCACTGAGCAGTCAAACTCTGGATCTTTGTTCTCACACTAGCTGTGTTTAGTAGAAACCTGCTGGAAGCAGCATGGACTCACTCCAACATCTACTGACCTGAGAGTCCAGGTGCTGTTGTCTGGACTCTCCTGAAGATCAACAAACTGCTGCAAATCTGAATCCTGAAGGTTGTTGTTATCCAGGTTGAGCGTCTTCAGGTGTGAGGTGTTGGACCTCAGAGCTGAGGCCAGAGAAGAACAGCTGATCTCTGATAAACTGCAGCTCTTCAACCTGAATAAAGAGAGAAAGCAGCAGAACAAATGAGGAACCAATCAGATGTGTTGATGGAGAAAAGAGCAGCTCGGCTCAGTCCATCTCTCACTGCAGGATCAGAGTCTCACATCACAAATATTTCTCCTTCTACAACAGTAACAGTCAGTCAACTGACCCCAGAGTCTCCAGACTACAGAGTGGACTCTCCAGAAAACCACACAGCTGCTCAACTCCTGAATCCTTCAGCTGGTTGTAACTCAGGTCCAGATGTTTCAGATGTTTCAGGTGTGAAGGGTTGGACTTCAGAGCTGAGACCACAGAAGAACAGCTGATCTCTGACAACTTGCAGCCCATCAACCTGAATAAAGACAGAAAGAAGCTTCAGCTTGAGGTCAGGAAAAGATGGTCGGACATTCTCCTTCAGGATATTTCAGTAGACGGCAGAATTCGTGCTTCCATTTATCACTGCAAGTCTTCCAGGTCCTGAAGCAGCAAAACAGCCCCAGACATCTCACTGCCACCATCAGACTTTACTGTTGGTATGATGCTCTTTTTCTGAGATGCCAGATGTAATGGGACACAGACCTTCCAAAAAGTTCAACTTTTGTCTCGTCAGTCCACAGAATATTTTCCCAAAAGTCTTGGTGATCATCAAGATGTTTTCTGGCGACAATGAGACGAGCCTTAATGTTCTTTTTGCTTCGTGGTTTTGGTCTTGGAACATTTCTGCCCGGTCTCTTTCTCATGGTGGAGTCATGAACTCTGACCTTAACTGAGGCAAGTGGTACCTCCAGTTCTTTACATGTTGTTGTGGTGTGGGTCTTCTGTCACTTCTTGGATGAGTCGTCGCTGTGCTCTTTTGGTAATTTTGTTTCTGGATCTTTGTTATTTTGGAGCTGAATTGATGTGACAGCAAACAGAATCAGTGTCCAGTGGGAGGACGAGTCAACAGCCAAGGTTACTGGACATCAAGCCGACAAGTCCAGAGTTTGACAGAGAGAGTTTGGAGCTCCAGCTGGGAGATCAGTGACTCTTCCTCCAGGAGAGATCAGCCTGCTTTGAAAGCTGAAGCTCAACATGGAGCGAGTCAGAGGTTGACAGTGAATTCTCCACTGCAGCACCTTGCTTCTTCTACCAAGCTTTGAACTGTGGAGCTCCACACGGCTCTGCCACAGTCACAGGACTAAAGCACAGAGAAGAAGTCTCAGTTTCTCATGGAGATCCTCAGTGTGGATCATCTCATATCAGCCTGATGTCTGACCTTTAGTGTCAACACAACTTTCACTGCACACAAACTCAAACATGGAGTCTGACCTCAGAGTCTCCAGACTACAGAGTGGACTCTCCAGAAGACCACACAGCTGCTGAGCTCCTGAATCCTGCAGCCGGTTCCCACCCAGGTCCAGATGTTTCAGCTGTTTCTGGAGGGAGGGGTTGGACTTCAGAGCTGAGGCCACAGAAGAACAGCTGATCTCTGACAACCAGCAGAACTCCAACCTGAATAAAGAGAGAAAGAAGTGAGATTAGAGGACAAAGTTTGATGTTGAAGTCATTGAGACTGAAGAAGGTTCAGACTGGAAGAGTTTAGAAATGTAAAGTCCAAACAGCTGAAGCCACCAGGAGGAGAAGAGTCTCATCAACATGCTGATCACTGACATGCTGCAGAGCTCAGTCCACCTCTCACTCACACTTATTCACTTTAGTTTAGATGTTGTGTTTTTATTTTTTTCTCAGTGTTTTAAACACTCCACTCTCCCTCCACTGCGGTGGCTCCAGGGCCGGGGCTCAGTCCGAGCGGCCAATCGCCGCTCCTCGGGCTTCACCGAGGAGATGGGCTGCTGTGACCGACCAGGAGAGCATCAAGCACGGGGTGAGGAGGGTAAATACACCGGGTGAAGGTGAGCGTGAGTGAGGAGAGTGTGTCGGGTGGAGCTGGGGAGGAGGGAGAAGGAGTGAATGACACTGAATGCAGCGTGAATGAAAGAAATGTAAATATCACTGGTGAGGTGGCGGAGAAAAAAGAAAAAAAAGTGGTTGATGATAAAAAGAGTGAGCCAGTTATGGAGCAGGAGAGAGAGGAGGAAGGAGCAGCAGAGCTGAACAGGTGGAGGAGGCAGAAATGGAGGAAGAAAAAACTGGAAAAAATAAACCTGCAAAAAGGAGGAAGAAGACAAAAAACACAGAAGCAAAGAAAAGCTGTGGGAAGAATCGGGTGTCAGAAGACAGTAAAAGTGAACGTGTGTCAGACTACAGTGATATTTCTTTTAACAGTTCTGAAACGGTAAAAGAAACGGGGTATTTTAAATGTGAACGGAGATTGCTGGTCTTGTTCTCAGAGATCTGAGAACAAGACCAGCAATCTATGAGACAGCCACACTTAAAAAGACAGACGTCCTGTTCCTTCAGGAAACACACAGCGATTTTAGTAATGAGGCTGAGTGGAGGAGGGAATGGAAAGGGGAGGCCATTTTAAGCCTCCACACTCCTCTCAGTGGAGGAGTGGGCCTCCTCTTCTCCAGGGCTTTTAACCCCAACTCACTGGAGGTCCAGCACTGTGTAGAGGGGAGGTTGCTTTTAATTAAAGCTCAGTTCCACCATTTTAAATGTGTTTTTATTAACTGTTACGCCCCAACAGCCGGTGCAGAGAGGAAGCAGTTTTTCCTCAAGTTAAGTGAGGTGGTAAGCGGGTGTGGGTCGGAGGACTATTTGTTTCTGGGTGGAGATTTTAACTGTACGTAAGACGCGGCGTTAGACCACAACCATGCAGAGCCTCATCCAGCCTCTCAGCACGCCTTAAGGCAGCTGGTCCACTCTCAGGGCATAGTGGACGTCTGGAGAAGGATGCATCCTGACTGCCGACAGTATACCTGGTCCCACTTTAGAGAGAGCAGGGTCTCCTCAGCCAGGTAAGATTGTATTTATTGTTTTAAACATCATTTTAATGTCTTTAAGAAGTCTGATATTTTACCTGTTGGTTTTACTGATCATTGTTTACTTTTAAATAGTATTTTTATCAGAAATGTTTGACCAAAAAGCGCCTACTGGCATTTTAATTCAGTTTTAACCATTGATAGAAGTATTAGAGGCTTTAATGTTTTTTTTGGAGGTTTTTAGAAAGAGGGAGGGCCATTTTAGCAGTCTTAGGCAGTGGTGGGACCACGGTAAGACTCAGATCAAACTCCTGTGTCAGCAGCACACCCTAAATGTCACAGGTGACATCACCAGATCTATGAAGCATCTCGAGACCCAGATAGTGGAACTTGAACATTTAAATGGGTCCACAGGAGATTGAGGTTATATTGAAAGCCTCAAAAGTAAAAAAAATGTCTTTAGCCGACCTGCTGAACGTTAAAGTGCAGGGCACATTGGTCCGGTCCCGGTACCAAACCATCTCTGGGATGGACGCTTCCTCTGGCGTCTTCTTCAGCCTGGAAAAAATAATGGTCAGGGGAAAGTGGTCCACTGCTCTTGGAAACGGGGCAGGAGATCTCGGAACCAAGCCAGATGAGGAAGAGAACGGTGAGCTTTTACGCGTCCCTATATAAGAGCGAGTACAATGAGGAGCAAGGTCTCCTGGAGGGGTTCCTGAGGGGACTGCTTCAAGTCTCCCAGGAGGAACAAGGTCTCCTGGAGGGGTTCCTGAGGGGTCTGCTTCAAGTCTCCCAGGAGGAACAAGGTCTCCTGCAGGGGTACCTGAGGGGACTGCCTCAAGTCTCTGAGGAGACCAACAAACAGTTTGCACAGTCGTGCAAAGCCTAGGCCACCATGCTCACCCCTCTGGACAAAGGAGGGGGGGAAGGGTGACCACATTTCTTTGAGAACAATAGAAACATGTGGTCACCACTGGAAAAATTCGCCATTGGTCACGTGACCCCCACCTGGGGGCCCCCGCGCACCCCTCCGTGGAAGCTGCATCCCTGCACCTCACCATCAGGGGGATCAACCAACTCCATCCACAGCCGGAAGAAACGCCCAGGAAACTCTGAGGCGTACCCTGCTCTGATTGGACCAGGGCATCCTGAACACAGCAGGAGTCTGAATTATTAAGCGCAAGTATAAAAGTCCAACCCCCGAAAATACAAACATCTCCAAGACGGATTTGTGTCGAGCAAGACGCAGGACTTCGTATGGGAACACGAAGGAGCCGCGTGTTAACTCATGCGGACCGGCACGGAACTATTCCAACTCGCGAGATGAGCTGGAAAAGCTGTGGAAATATACTTTTTTTTCCTTTCTTCAGTGGGACCCAACACAGTCTGCCTCAGTGAACTGGGCTGCTCCGAGATTCCCCTGCGCATGTGCGTGATGGACGTCTTGTTTATCTGGTCGCTAAGCAACCGCAGCCCCCGGGAAGAGCGAGTCAAACGCCTCTAGTGGTCGCGTGGGTCATCGCAATCCCGCATCAAGTCATTGCGCTCTCCCTCTGTGCGCCGCTGCATGCCCCTAATGGTTGTCACGGTCACCACACTGAACCCGACGCCTGCCTCCCTCTGGTGGACGTTCGAAGTGATTCCACACACACACACACACACACACACACACACACACACACACACACACACACACACACACACACACACACACACACACACACACACACTGGGACATTAGAAGACAAAACATCGACCAACAATCACCTGATTCTTTTCCAACGCAGTCGAATGTCAGTTTGACTGTAAACTCCCGCAGGACTTCGTGCTTTCCTGTAGCGATGGTCCGTTTGAAACTGGAGCACTGGAGAGTGTGTCACAAGGACGGCGCTACATAAGGACCGTGTCAAGCCTTGATTTGCTGGGAAAGAGTCTCGTGATCAGTGACGTCGGAACTGAATCTTTTGCGGGATTGGAGGCATAGACATATACACTAGACGCCTCAGCGACTGGCAGGAACATACGTCAGTGCGTCCGCCATCTTGTGAGTGGAATTTGTCAGGACTTCAGCAACGATACCGCATCACTGTTCTGCTTTTGGTTGTACAAACAGACCAAATCAGGACAATGGACTGCGTGGGATTACCTTCCACAGGTAGGAAAAACATATTTTTTGTTGTTGTCGTTGTGTTTAGCTCATATAACATTAACTTGGGACATAGATGAGCTGGAGCCGTGATAAATGCTCTCTATTCCCTGGCTTAAGCTCGCCCTCAAACAACAACAACAACATCAACGTCTATTCGGTTCATCTAACCGAGGATATTTTAGTTGCAGTGTGTAGAATATTACAGTTCAAAAGAAATGTGTTGGTCAGAACCAGTCAGTGTACTGTTCCCCGCCGGTTCCAGCAGGAGAACCTCAGCCTGATCCCAGTAGGAAGTACTGTCTGGCTGTGCTCAAACAGCTGAGCAACATGTCACACCTCACTCCTTTTAGACATACTGACATGTACACAAACATTATTATTATATATATTGATTAGGATAGCAGATCAATTGATTGCACGTTGCACAAGCAGTGAATTAATGTGATAACACAGGACTCTGAACATGTCCATCTGTTTTTCTCACTAGGACCTCTCCTATCACTGCCCACATGTCCTGATGCTTTGACAGCCAGACTCAGTGAAGCCATGGCCGAGGTGGAGAGTCTGAGAAGAGAGAAGAGGAATGAAAAGATGGAGAACGGAGGGCAAAGAGCACAGTGGGGGGTCTTCTGGAGGAACTGAGAGTGAAAAATCTAATAAATGAAGAGCTGAAAGAGAATATGCCATATAATATGGAATAATAGATAAATGTGTCACAATAAATAAATATGTAACTATTATTTTCTATGTAATATTAAAGGTAACTGTAAAAATAAATGAAAGTATAATAGGTAAATATGTTATTGTGTGTAAATATTAACTAAATAGTAACTACACAGGGTTGGGGGAGGGCGGGAGATGTGGCTCCCCCCAGCACCTCCCGCTGGGGTCCCACCCCGGCCCGGGGTGAGTGCGGCTGGAATGCGGGGGGCGCGCTCCCTCGGGCGTGGCGCTCGTGGGGTTCTGGGGTGCGGTGCTCCTTCCCTATTCGCTGTTGGATTACTGGAGGATGGGATATCGCGGTGGCCGGGTGGGGGGCCCGGCTGGCGGCCTCGGGGGCGAGAGGCATCATCCCCCCCCCCCCAAGTGTGTGAGCGTGTGAGTGTCTGTGTCTGTGTCTGTGTCTGCGTCTGCGTCTGTGTCGGGGTGGGGATGGGGGTGGGAGTGGGTGTCTGTGGGGGGGTGGGTGGTGGTGTGGGTGTATCTCTCAAGATCGGGGGGAGAATCATGGGGTGGGAAAGTGGGGGGTGGGTTATGAGGCTCCTGGGGGTGGAGAGTTTACTGTCCTACGACCGGGGCCTATTCGGGCCTTTGCTTTTCCTGGTCTGGGGGCGGGGCTGGTCGGGGGAGCGGCGGCTGCGGCCATCTCTGCCTTGCTGGGTTGGGGGGGGGGGGGGGGGTGGGGGGTGGGTGGGCCGGCTCCCGGGGGTGCGGCGGGCCTCGCCGCTGGAGTTGGGGGGGCTCTCGGCCCGCTCGGCCTGGGGGCCCTGCTCCGGCCTTTTCTCGGCTTGGCGGCTTGGGTCGGGGCCTGGGGCCCTTTATCCTTCTCTTGTGGGCTCCTCTTGCCTGGGGGGGATTCCTCTCTGCATTCTCCATCTGGTGCTTTCTGGGCGGGGGCATGGCTCTCTGGGGTGGTTCGCTGGGGCCTCCCCAGGCCTGGGGGGCTGCCGTCTGCCGGAGTGGCGATGTCCGGGCCCGATGGCCTCGGGCCCCGGGGTGTCGCTACGAGTCCCCCCACAACAGTTCCAGCCACACCCTTCTGGAGTTGCTTGTTCTCTGTCATCATTTGCTTAAACTCTAAAAATAATGTTCCTCTTTTGTTGTTGCTTCTTTGTTAATTCATGTTCCTGCTTCATCTTACTGTCTAGATAGAGCTGCTCAGGCTGGTTTAATCTAAGAAATCATCTTACTGTCTAGATAGAGCTGCTCAGGCTGGTTTAATCTAAGAAATCATCTGACTGTCTAGATAGAGCTGCTCAGGCTTCTCTTCTCTTCTCTTCTCTTCTCTTCTCTTCTCTTCTCTTCTCTTCTCTTCTCTTTGTGCGTTCCCCCCCGGTCGTGTACGGCAGCCATGCCAACTTCTGATGGAGGAGGCAACAGGGGGAGACTCCAGGTCTCTCCCTGTTGCAAGAGCAAAAACTGTTCTGACTCCAAAGGCTCTCAGTCACATCATATTGTTGGCCCAAGGGCAAAAGAAAAAATAAGTGTGTAAATATGTTAAAAAAATCTAATTTTGTTACACAGAAAAGTTATAACTTGTGCCCTAATGTACGTGTTCATTGTACATAAATGTCACATTGTGTGTAAATAAACGCTTTTGCATATATTTGTCATGGGCTCCATCATGTTGCTGCTCTAAAAGGAGAGTACAGCGTCCCAATGTCCCATTTGCAAACTTCTTTCATTTCCTCTCAATACTTTCTATAAGTATGCTACATTAAATAAATAAATAAATAAATACATGAAATAATTTTTTATTCAAAAAATAAAAAAAATGAAAGCAATGATTCTTCACAGTCAAGTAAATGTATATTTGCGTGGTTTTCTTCAGAAAACACATCGCGGTCACAGAGACTTGTTTAGGCTGACGGGTCAGACTTGCCCCTCACAAGATGGCGGCCGCTCTGACGTATCGGAGCGGTAGGCGGACACAGGCTGGGCGGCGTCTCGTGGGTACGTCTGTGGTTACGCTGCTCCGGACGAACGGGAGCAGGAGAACGGCGTTCCTTAGTTTTTGGGAGAAAAAATAAACATACTTCAGAACATTAGAGCAGATAAGTCGACCACTTTGGAGCTGCGAGGGACAAACGAAGAAGCAGGCTGAAGACTGGGAACATTTGGCAGGTATGTTTTTATTTTTGCATCCATTTCCTGCCTCCCGTCCATATTCCTTTCACGCACATTTCCTAGTTTCTCCCACGTAAAGACCACCGTTATCGCTGCAGATATTTCCGTGAAATTCCGCCTGTGTCTCCCTACGGTTCTCTGCACCACGGAAGAGTTTTAGGGCCACTGAAGGAAAAAAAAAAATTCGGACGCTGAAAAAAAAAAAAAAAAAACAACCTTCGTGCGCTTCAGAAAAAGTCGAAAATTAAAGTGTTTTTTTTTGTGTTTTTTTAGCCTCCAAATTTCTTTTTCTTCAGTGGCCCTAAACCTCTTCCGTACTGCACCGTCGAGACTCGACGAGAGGAAGGAAAAAAAATTGCGTTTTTATGAGCCTTGTGTCACTGCGTCACGCGCATTTTAGCATTATAGTGTCGTTTAAACCGAAACTCGACGGAAGTCATTCGTTTCATGCTTTATGTTGCACATTTGCTCTGAATTGCCATGTTTGTTTTCCTTTATCTACATGTTCTGACGGAGGACTGTCGACTCACTGAAAGTGAAAGTAAAAAACTAAAAGCACTTTAAAATAATAAAACTGTTTTGTTCTTTTTCCTATAAGTAGATGTGATTGTTTTCTTTGGTTCTGTGAAAGTTTCGGCTGTTTTTCTTCATGCAGTTGCACATTTGGGCTCCTTACTGCCTGCACCAACCCCACCCAGTTCTCAGCAGAAACATTGCTTGAGAGGAGCTGGTTTGTCCCTTCCCAGCACCCGTCCACACCAGTGAGAAGAGCCACAAACATTTCAGTGGGTTGGCTAGAAAATAATCAGCAATATACAAGATCTGGACAACTAATGTCTTTGAATTAGATAGAATGTGCAGATTTGATCACAAAAAAAAAAGGTTTTTAAAATGTTTTCACAGTTGAAAACATTATTATATTACCTGATTCCAACAAATAAACATTAGTCTTGAGAACTGTCTCTCTGTTTGAGAGTCCAAAATACCCGCAGATAAAAGTCTGAGTCCTGTGTCTGAGAGTTAAAATGTTAATGTACTTATTTCATTGTGTTTCTTTCCTTGATTTAACTTCCAGAGGACGTTCATTGTTTCTGTGTTGGTTTCAGGAGATAAAATCTGGCGACACAACCTGTAATGTTCATTGATTCAGACATCAAACTCATTCAGAATTCAGGGTTTTATCAACCCTTTAAAGCCTGACATTTCAAACACAGAAGATAAGTTTTACTTGTATTACTTCAATAGTAACTCTATAGAAAGAACCAAACTATTAAATTAGCAAAGTTCATGTGTTAAGTACATTGTAATAAATGATATATTATCTTTACCATTGTTAATGTAAATCATAAAAATGCTAAACTAATGGTTTTTCAGTTACTGTATTTCGACACTTAAATTATAATAAAGTTTCAGACATTACTTTAAGGTTCAGTTGTTATGATTATTTCTGGTGAAAAAAATCTATATTTTGGATTTTCCCTATTATGAAGAATAAAAACAAGCTTCCAGTTTATGTGTGAAAATTGTGACGGAATCGGCGTGCGAGTTTTTCACTGTCTTCTGATTTCCGTGGGGTTTGTCTTGTATGAGGGGAAGCACACTTTGCCTCATTAAGTGTTTTGATGAAACGTTTCTCTCTGGCTTCACTCTCCAGGCCAGCTCAGAGGACGATGTTGGGCTGGGTGGGATTACTGACTGTAGCAGCGTGCCTCCTGAGTTCTTCAGCGGGTGAGTAGCTGTTTCAACAAAGCTTCAAGTAGAATCCCTAATACCGTAATCTCTGGATGACAAGTCACACTTTTAGTCATTTGCTTGTTCATACAAATTGAATGTGAAAATATGGCGGCACTGACCCTCTGTGACCACGAGATGTCACTATATGACCACAGATTGCTGCGACAGCACCACAGAAAAACCTCCAAGTCGACTGGAACTTCACTTAAGTAAAATTAGAAAGTATACTTGTGATAAAACCTACTCGTGTGGTGAGCAGTTTCTCAGTAACTTTGTTGAAGTAGTTGATGAAGGATGTGTATTCTCAGATAAAATTAAACAATAACACTTGTTGACATTGGACAAAATATCACATTAAGCAAACTTTAGCCGTAATTATTCATCCACAGTCAGATGATAGTAACAATGAAAAGATCGAATTGTTTTCCTTACAGTAGCTACTTGCCGATGCCGCGTTGCGATACCAGTACTAACCTTTAGCTACTTGCCAATACCTAGTACCGATACGAGTATGGACATAAAGTGCCATGAAGCTCAATTATTCCTTCCTACACAAAGGAATTGTGAACCACCTTCACACAGCCTCTGCGCTGGCGCACGTCCGAGATTCTTGAAGGTTCTGGTTTTTAAAGCTGTGAGCTTCTGGTCCAAAGTACACTTCTGGAACCGTTCCTCCAGCACTGCCCTTCTACACACCTCTGCTTATACCTCTTGTGTCGCCTGTAGGTCGTCATCTGCTCACCGTGAATGTTACTCAGGAGAGCTACGAGAGGGAGGAGCAGCAGAACATCACGTTGACATTCCAGTTCCTCGCTGACTCCGATGGGCCCCCTCCGCCGCTGGACATAAATCTGATGCGCTCCGCCCCGGTGCAGAGTATCTACCGGCACCACAGTGGGTCTGGGGCCGAGCCGTACGTTCACCCTCAGTACAGGGACCGGCTGCAATGCTCCCAGGTTGCCTCCAGGAGCCAGGTGGAGTGTTCCATCACTCACCTGAAGCGCAACGACTCGAGCGAATACGTGTGCCTCATCGTTGCTGGCAAAGAAAGTTACATCAGCAGGTGTGGTGTCATGGTTACAGGTAGGTCGACGTCACCGCCAGCTCCTTCATCGTTCTAAAAGACGGTGTCCTCCAGATCGTTATGTCTCAACTTAAAAAAATGAGCATGCATTGTGCGATAACGATAGGATTCATAATATTCATAGATTTATTCGTTTTTGGCACTTAAAAGCAATTCTTTTGTTCCATGTCGTTGGCTATAATTGAATCGCTCTCATTACATCTCGATCCAAACGTACTGCTGTATTATACAGTTACACCAGCTTTACAATTTGGAAAACACACGTATGCAACAAGTGCACTATGATCAGGAGAAAACATGATCAGGCGATAGATCGGATGTAATTTCAAGTCCCATACTTATAAACTTTATAAACTATCAAAATTCCAGTGAGCTACAGGGCCATTAGTCCTATTTTGTTTTTATATGTGCTAGTTCTCTGTCAATAAACTACAGCATTTTCCAGACTAAAACTCACATTTGTTTTAGTTGTCTGGTGATACGAGTTATTTTTTAAAAAGCAACTCACATATCAAAACATACCGCTATATACAATCGGTGAACGCTGTACGTCACTGAATGGCAACAGAAGGCTTCGACAGAATAACTGTATCTGACTGTCAAACCCCCACAGTAGAATTTAAAGTCAAAATAGTGACTGAGAAGCATGTGAGGAACTAAAAAAAGAAAGTGTTACTCTGATGAAGAAAGCCAGGACAGCTAATTGTGGGCTCAAAGCTGAGAAACAAATTCCCAGAAGATTTTTGGAACAGAAGCTGCTGGACCTGGATGATCGTCAGTTACATCTGGGCACGTACAAATAAATCAGACTTGTACACGTTTTTCCCTCTCCATGACAGAGCAATGAATATTGTAAAGCACTTTGAGGGCTTGAGGATCTGTGGAAAAGTGCCACGGATATGAACTCCATTTAACATTTACTGTCTTCATGACGGCTGTAACTTGTCCTGTAGGTGTGATCTGGAGTCTGGAAAATACGGTAATCACAAATAATCACACTTTTCTTACACGTATAAAAGTCTCATTCCAAATCTGCAAAGAATGAAGACACAGCGATATGGAGACGTCATTTATTACACTTTAATCAGTCTTTTGCGATGTGTCTTTTGATACATTTGCAAAACATATTGTGCGGCCATCTTTGAGTAATGGAGTGTCATCAGGGGAAGAACTGAAGACCTCCAAACTACCGACTTTGTGATTGTGATCTGTTTTACTTTATCAAACACAAAGCTGACTCTGTTAGAAAAGAAAAGGCTGAAATTATTGAAATGAGGAGTTTGTTTGAATAAAAATCAGACTAATGGAGCATAAAAGTCAATATTTCTCTTTCTACAGCCACATTTGCTGGTCATTTTGTTGATTATCACTAAAAGTACTGATACTTTATTGAGGACGATGGAGGAATTTGGACCAGTCCAGAAACACTGCTCGAGATCACTGGTCAAATATTAATCTGGCCTTTGAGACCCACCGTCACCCCTGGATGAAAGCTGAGACGCAAATCGAGAAACATTTGCTTTTTTTTCCCCCCCAATTCAAAATGGGAGGCAGTTTGGGGGTTGGATAGATACACGTTAAAAAAACAACAACCATCAAATGAGGACGTAGACAGAAACATATTAACTCTGGGGCTCAAATAGCTGCATTACAATTACAAACAAATCACTTCAGTCTTTTTTTAGGGACGCATCGATACCACTTTTTTTAAAGGACGAATATGAGTACGAGTACTATCCTTTAGCTACTCGCCGATACGATACTTATTTAATGCCATAAAGTGTGATTCATGCTCCAAATGGAAAGCATGCGCAAAGGCTGTGCGCTGCAGCGAACCCCCTCCAACAGTCTACCGTTCGCATAGCGCAGCTCACTGTTCAATGTGTATCAATCAAACTTTAATCATGTGTAGCTTTGCTGGTGTTCGAGCTCCGAAACTCTTTAGCATGTAGCACGTAGCACGGCTCGGAGTCACTGTTAAAGTACTGAGCGACATCGAGCTAACTCTGCTGGTCCATATGTCTCTCCTGATCAAGTTGCTGGTGTCGTACCAACTATCTTTTATGGCATGTCTTACTTTTGTCATTCCGATTAACATTAAAGAATCTCCAAACCACGGCTACCGCTTGTGCTCGCTGACGCGTGACATCACGTATTACTCGCCTGGTTGCATCGGGGAGCTTTTCCAAGTCGTAGTACTCCATGCAGTATCGGACAAAACGTCTGTATCGGTGCATCTCTCAAGTTTTGCAGTTAGTGGAGAAACATTTGAGGTTTCTGGTTGCATGAAATGTCTTCTTTCTTCTCTGCAGCCGTCCAAGGTCAACCTGAAGAAGAGGAACCAGAGCCAGCGAGCCGGGAGCGAATCTGGCTTTTCGTCAGTATTGGTCTGTTCACAGTAGCAGTTGTAGTTCTTATAATACGTGATTTCACTCTTAATACCTGCTGTTAGCGTAGCAGGTGCACATTAGGGGCCCAGGTTTTTAAAATTAGAAATCCAAAAAGAATACAAAGAAACTAGACTTGGGCATCTACACATTAGTTAAAATTTAAGATATAGAGTTGAATTAGGCTCTGACAAGAGGGCCTCTCTTCGGTTTTGTTGGTCTGCACCCTCATGCTACAATGAAAGCATGAGTGTTGGGTTAGCTGCCCGTTACAGACCACTACACAGTCTACCTCCGTTTGTTACAAGACTGCTGTAAGTGGTCGCCAGTTAAAATGCTGCCAGTCTGAATGGTGTGCAGTTTGAAATGCAATGTCATTTCACCGTGAAGCCAGTCCAATGAATTTAAGCTTATTAAATCATTCAAGAGGCTTCAATGTGGCTGCTACACAAAGCTAGCAGCAATATGAAAGTGAGGAGAATGAGAAGTGGGCATATTGCACCTTATTTCAATTCAAGTCTCCTTTAAGCACTTTATTAGATTGCGGGCAGATTGTCAATTTTTCACTATGTGAAAATCCGCTGCAATCTAACTGCTGTCTGATTTATATAGACGTGCCTGAGCACGTCTACAATAAGCACTTTAAGGCCTCGTTTACACCACTACCACAACAATTGACTGAAAGCAGCACCGTCTTTGCGCTTTGGTTTCCAGAAAGTGTTTTGCATTCAGACGGCGTCCTTTTGAAGACGACGTTGCTTGTTTGCAACACGACCACTCGTCCATGCGCGCCGAGAGCACGACGACGTAAACACTGAAGTGCCTTTCTGCCGATGGTAATAAATGCGTCTTCACTTATGCAGATGATGTAGTGAATGTGCACATTGAATTCAAAAGAGCAGCACAATCACTCTGGTATCCTCCACTGTCAGACCGCATTTACACCCTCAGCGTCTTGTCATCCAATTCCAATCTTTTTGCTCTTATGTGGCACAGATTGGATCTGCTTTTGGACAATAAAAGCAGGAAAGAAATGTCTCAACATTGCGTCTCTTATCGTCATCAAATCTGTGACCATCGAGCTCTTTTGGTAGCATTAATAGTGAACACGCGGTAAATGGATGAGAAACATGGAGGCGATCCGACGGGAGGGAAAAGCGATTGCTTTCTGGAAACAGCACAGCTGTTGCGTAAACTCACGGCTTAAAACGCAAAGACCGTTTTGTCGTTTTCACGGGAGAATGTTGTGGTGCGAACGGGGCCTCTGGGTTGTGTTCACACTTGGGATGCAGTTCACCAAAGACGAAAGATTAAAAAAAGGGAACTTCACAGTTTACTTTGTGTTTGCCACGACACAAATAAGTGTTAAAAAGAAATGTGACCGGTGCATTAATGCTGCGTTCTGGATTAAACGTGGCATAATGCACGTTGGAGTGAGATTTTAATTTTTTTACAAGAACTCACCAACATTTTCTAATGTGAAAAAAGGCATCCAGTCAGCAACAGGAATGACTTTGCTGTGAGAAGACGGAGCTTCTGAAGCCCGTTACATCCTGTGTTGCCTGCCCATTTGGAGCCCCTCATAGTTGTATATGTTGACTAGATTGCGCGTTGCCAGGCCAATCTCTATTGAGTGGAATACGTCAACACGGCCGCCATCTTTGGACGTTGCTCCAGAGGTGCACAGATGAATCAAATACGTTTCTCAACAAATACGTCTGATCGTCGTTGCAAGACGGGTACAACACAATGATCATTGTTAGTTGGTGATCATTTATTTAAAAAAATGTTATTGTAAAAAAAAAATAAGATATTACAGTAATGGTTAAATCATGACAACTTGTATTGTCTTATTGATAACATTTCAACTTCCTTTTATTCTTAACAATGATATAACACTATAACAATGAGGGAAACGAGTCCTAAAATGTGGACGTCGACCAGACTAGAACATTACATATCTGTCAGGACAACATTTCATCAGGTTAAATATCAGTTTCTCCCTTGTGAAATGTTATTCCTTGCCGTTTGGTCTTTTGATTTCGTTGGTCGGAAAAACCGTAAGCAGCACAAAAGTCTGTCCTCTTTAATGACTGCCTGACTATTAAACTACTCCAGCGTCATAGCAGGACACACCGTCCCAAGATGGCAACGCTGTTGACGAACGCTGACAAGTGGCACGCGGCATCTAGTCGGTATAGATATTTATGGCAGCTCTTTGGGTTCCTGCTGCGCTCAGGCTCACATCTGACCAGCAGAGAGTAAACTGAAACCCGATCAGAGGGTGAACACCCAACAAAGGACTGCAGTAGCAAAACACCTGTGCCAGGGTTGGTTATTCTTGCACAGGAACACTTAAGGGTGAACACAGCCTTAAAATATAAGGAGACTACTATGACTGAAGACTTGGTCGTAGTGCGATCACTTTATGTTAGATAAGGAAGTAAATATGCAGAGAATGCACTTAACTCTACCTCACTGTAAGACCAACACACACATTGGTATCGAGTGCTCACTGTGATTCAGTAGCAAATGCACTCATGCACAAAGGTGTTGGTCTGAACCCAGCAAAGAATTGGTGCTCTTCTTTGCACTGGGTGCAATAAACAATTCCTCATTGTTACGATGGGAATTTTATTAGACATTTCTCTTTTATGCACTGAGCTCATAGAGAAATGACACTAATGCAACCAAGAGCAGAGCGTTCCGTGTCTCTCGGTAGAGGATCCCGTTGATGTGTTTGTAGTTTGAGACAAAATCCTGGTGCTATTTTGGACTCAAGCCAAACATTTAGCTCCAATGGAACTAATCCAGTTGCTTCTCACTTCAGTGAACTGTGGAGGACAGCACTGAAGGAGAAATGAAACAAATATCTTCTCAATTGTATTTGTTGAATGTAAAGTCTTTCGCACACTGTTCAATTTTGGGCTGTTCGAGATGAAATATTGGATCATGGCAGAATCTGTGGTCGTGGCTCCAATCGGTGGCCGTAACATCGCACGGTGTGGTAAGGTTCACCTGATGGCCGAGGTGGTGCTCGTAAGCCTGTTTGTTTGGTTTGTTGTTTGACCACAACAGTAGATGCTAACGTAAAGTGCTAGTAGATGCTAACAGGTACTTACTTCAAGCTCCTGTTGCAACATTACCATCCAGGCTGTCCTCTCTAACTCTCTGAGCCACGACCATGTCCAGATTCTCTGGATTTCTTTCCAAACACATAAATGTCACACTGCCAAGGCTCCAATCATGTTTCTGTTTAGGACCTGTTATTCTTCTGTGATTGCGTATTACATGATCTGTTGACGTTGTTACGCCATACACGATTGCGCAACACAACGGCTGCGAGTCATGGCTGGGATTATGTCGTTAAAATCGCACAGTGTGTGGAAGGCTTAAAACCAGTGTTCTACGAAGAGAAAGTCTGGTTGTTTACAAGCCAATCAGGTCGGTTGAGTTCTGATATTAAACACAATGATCTCACACAAGAATCTGATTGGGCGAGAGACAGTCCATTGTTAAGCTTAAAGATCTAACAGAAGAATCTGATTGGACGAGAGACAGTCCATTGTTAAGCTTAAAGATCTAACAGAAGAATCTGATTGGACGAGAGACAGTCCATTGTTAAGCTTAAAGATCTAACAGAAGAATCTGATTGGACGAGAGACAGTCCATTGTTAAGCTTAAAGATCTAACAGAAGAATCTGATTGGACAAGACACAGTCCATTGTTAAGATCCAACAGAAGAATCTGATTGGACGAGAGACAGTCCATTGTTAAGCTTAAAGATCTAACAGAAGAATCTGATTGGACGAGAGACAGTCCATTGTTAAGCTTAAAGATCTAACAGAAGAATCTGATTGGACGAGAGACAGTCCATTGTTAAGCTTAAATATCTAACAGAAGAATCTGATTGGACGAGAGACAGTCCATTGTTAAGCTTAAAGATCTAACAGAAGAATCTGATTGGACGAGAGACAGTCCATTGTTAAGCTTAAAGATCTAACAGAAGAATCTGATTGGACGAGACACAGTCCATTGTTAAGCTTAAAGATCTAACAGAAGAATCTGATTGGACGAGAGACAGTCCATTGTTAAGCTTAAAGATCTAACAGAAGAATCTGATTGGACGAGAGACAGTCCATTGTTAAGCTTAAAGATCTAACAGAAGAATCTGATTGGACGAGAGACAGTCCATTGTTAAGCTTAAAGATCTAACAGAAGAATCTGATTGGACAAGAGACAGTCCATTGTTAAGCTTAAAGATCTAACAGAAGAATCTGATTGGACGAGAGACAGTCCATTGTTAAGATCCAACAGAAGAATCTGATTGGACAAGAGACAGTCCATTGTTAAGCTTAAATATCTAACAGAAGAATCTGATTGGACGAGAGACAGTCCATTGTTAAGCTTAAAGATCTAACAGAAGAATCTGATTGGAAAATCGACGGTATACGAGCTCTGATATTAAGCACCACGTCATCCTGTGGTGTTGCAGCTAAAACAACCAGTCAGAAACAAGATCTTTATTCAGGTCCACCTTGTTGACAGGACGGGGCCTGAGGCACTCAGATTCGGCTGACAAGAAAAGTCAATTAGCAGCTCTGTGGTACCAGTTATCAAGAGTAAGGGTCTGTCGAGCATCTCGTATAAACAACCAGGCTTTGCTGAACTTGCTTCGTAGGACACCACCTCGGGTAACTAAAGTTGCTTGAATTACCCTGACAATGTGGATATCCCTGACTGGACACATATATTTTCATTGGATGTGCACCAATGTCAATTTCTAAAGGACGAGTACAAATGCTAACCTTTAGCTACCTGCCGATATAGTATGCCAAATGTCTTTCTGCAACCTCTTTTGTACGTTTTTATAGGTATGACTCAACAATAATTGTAAGCCTTCATTGTATATCGCCCTGTTTGGGGCGTATGCAAACTTGTACTTCGATGTTGAATGTAATTTGGTCTCATTCTTGGATTAGATTGATGAGATGGGGGGTGGAGGGTCCCAGCAAAAGACAAAACAGCTTGATCAAGTAGGAAACTGAATGTTTCCGTACTGATCCTCATTGTCACCAGTGTAAAATAACACAAAGTTGATGTCTAAATGTAAATATGTTCCTTTTAAGTGTGGGACGGTCTTCTTTAAGCCAGAGAGCTTTAATTAGACAGGGATTTTCCTTCTTAATGTTTGATTAAAAAAAACCAAAAAAAAACACTGAAAAGATGCTAAAACTGTAAATGTGTCTTCAAAAAACACATTTTGAAAAACTCCCAGAGGCATAATATTATAAAATAAGCCTCAACATGACGGTTTGGGGGCAGATAATGTGGTTTAAGCTCGTTCTCCCTCACTTTAATCACCTAAATGGTCCTTCTGGTAAAATATCCATGCTCTCTGCTTGTAACAATGTTTTGTCGTGTGCATTCTTTTTTTTTTTTTTCTCCATGAAAACATGTTTAACTTGGTGTGGGTGTTGGGTGTGGAAGCGAATATGGCTCAAAAACCAATTTGAAATGTATTAACAGAAATGCTTTTTCATTTTCAGATTGAACTGCATTTTTTGACTCATAAATACAAATTAATGATCAATCGTCCAAACTGCATTTTCATTTTCTTATACAAGATTACTAATTCTGTGCCTTAACTAAAATGAAAAAGAAAATTACGTTTTTTTTTTTTAATTTTCAAAAGATGCCCCAGCAAATAGTGACCCAAATTCATTTTGAAATGTCAAATTTGAAAATTAAAATGCATTAGCTGGTTCTGGCTGCATAGTTAGTATGTTGAGTATATTTGACTCATAAATAAAATTATTAATGCATCATCCAAACTGCATTTTCATTGCTTTGAACGTACCGCGGCCGTTGAACGTATTTTCGTCATTTAAAAACACCGTGGCCGTTGAAGGTGCGGTGGTCATTGAACGTACCGCGACCACTAAACGCACTACGGCGGCTGACTTTCAAATTTTACAATTCTTTTTTTTTTTTTTTTTATTCTTTATTTTCAAAAAGTGGTGAAGTACAACAGGTTACAATAAGACAAGTCATCACATTATCCACTTTTCTTTTTCCTTTTTATTTTTTTACAAAAGAAAGAGAAAACAAAAAAAACTAAACAATAACAACAAACTCAGAACAAGTAGGGAGAGAAACGGTGTGCACAGTTGATCGTAGAAAGAATAAAAATAAAAAACAGATGCCAATCCTACACCAAAACCAAAGGGAGTGAGAAATGTTACTTTCTAAATACAAGAAACCTCAATAAAATCTGGTCGTAAGGACTGGATGGAACTGACCCATTTGGTCCATAATTTAACAAAAGTAGACTTTTTAAGGCGGATTGAAAATGTTACAGATTCCATAACATAAATCTCATTCACTATGTCTATCCACCCCGACATCATGGGGGGCTCGGGACGTAGCCAGCATCTTGTGACTGCCTTCTTGGCTGCTACTGTAAAAATATTATATAAGTTTTTATCTTCATGTCTATGCATATTATCAAGATTTCCCCAAAAAAGTTGTATTAAACTGGAGCAGTAGATTATTATCCTTAAATATACTAATTAAAGCTTTATGAAATTCAAGCCAAAAGAGTTTTATCTTTGGGCATTCCCAAAATATATGCCAATGTCCTGCGTCCTGAGCCCCACATAACCTCCAGCAGCCGGCGGTGCCCGTGCCAAAATGCACTTTTTGTCTTGGTGTCAGGAAAAAGCGCACTAAACATTTCCAGCTAAACTCTCGCCATTTATGGGAACTGGTACAGTTCCAGCAGGATTCACAAACATTACACCATTCTTCATTAGTTATTGAAACATCTCCTTCATTTTCCCACTTTTCTTTGATGTAGTCAAATTTAACTTTGTCAGAAACCCTTTATACAACTTGCCGATAATCCCTTGAACTATACTGTTTTCATAAGCCTTCAGAAAGATTGACAAGATTGGGTCATCTATATCAGTTTTGGAACTAATGTTTTGCTGGAAATAATTCCTCAATTGAAGATATCGAAAGAAATCGCAATTGTTCAGCTTATAATCACGCTTTAAACCCTCAAAATCTTTCATCTTTCCATTATGTGTGAGTGAACAAAAAGTCGTCACACCCTTTGAAATCCAGTGTTTAAATGTGCCGTCTAACTGGTTGGGACTAAACCCAGGGTCAAATGCACACCACTGCATTACATTTTACAATTCTAAATGAATTCTGGTCACTATTTGCTGGAGTGTCTTTTGAAAATTAAATCTCAATCATCTTCATTAAGTGACAGAATAAGCAGTATTGTCAAAGAAAATTAAACAGCAGTTTGGATGATTGATAAATTTTTATTTATGAGTCAAAATGCAGTTTAATCTGAAAATGAAAAAGCGTTTCTGTTAATAAATTTCAAATTGATTTTTGAGCCATTTTCGATTCCATAGTCTCTCAATCATTCAATGTATTTCATATATTCTAAAGTACTCCAATTTAATACAAACTTTTTCTCTCTTTTGTGTGCGTGTGTTTTTTTAAATGTATTAATTGTGGGATGGTTTGAGGTAAGGCGTGTCAAACATCAGGCCTTTGGACGAAAATCAGGCCACGAAAGGCTCCGATCTGACTGACAATCCACCAAACAAATGGTAAACATGTCAAAGAAAACACAGATTTCTTCAGAGTAGCGACACTGAGACCTGAGCTCAGATACTGTGATATACTGTGATGCTGCTATGAAAGCCAGCTACTTCATTTCTATCAAACTAGTCTCAAAGCCATGCTGTCAGGGTGTAAAAACTCCCAGAATGAAAGTTTTTTTGACATTTCACTATTTTGCAATATTAAAATTGGCCTTAAATTGCAGTAATTCTGGCACTGCTTATTGAAATTAGGTAAAAATATGGACTTTTTCAAAATGTAGTATCTACCACAAAAAACGTTTTTCGTTTTTTTTTCTTCCCTTGTCCTGTTCGGCAGCTTTGGCAAACAATGTTATGTGATTGAGAGCAACAGGAAGAGATTTAGAATCTCCTCTTGTTGCTATCTACATTAGAAGTTGGCATGGCTGCCGTACACGACCCCGGGGGGGGGGGGAACGGTCTAAGAGACGAGAGAGTAGAGAGAAGACTGAGGAGGGGTTGGAGGGGGGATAGAGGGGTGTGTGGGGGACAACATACAATACACTTGTTGTTGCTACAAATATTGTTTACAGTTGTCACACTGATCCAAATACTTTCCAACTGTTATTGGATTAAACTCACCTGAGCAGCTCCAGACAGTAACGTGATTTTCAAGCAGGAACATAAATTTAAAAAAAAACATGATTTTGATTGTTGAACAATCAGCAACACATCTCATGAAGAGTGGAAATGTGTCAGGGTTGCCACTGGATGTGGTCGGGGAGGCCCACAGAGACATCCCGGGACCCAGTGCCCCCTTCTGAGGTAAATCAATAAATCATTCTATTCATAGATATGTTTGTGTTGCATTACAGCAACATCAGCATATCTTTTCATATGTTCTTATTGTATTTCTGGACAAAACTACACTTGGTCAACAAGAACAATAATGGGTGATAAATCAACTGAATAGCTATAAATAGGAAACAAAAAAGGAATATTATGTCAATGAGTGTAACAGTTAAAAAGGTCTGGATTAAATCCAGCTAAATGGCAAAACACTGACATCTAGTGGCCTAAAAGTGTAACTGCAGTTCTGCCTCGGGGTGGACGCGGCAAAGCATTGTGGGTAATTTCACATCGAGAGAACTACTGCAGGTAAAGTGGCTGAAATGCCTGTGAGAATGTTCACTTAAGTCACCATAAATCCATAAAATAATCAACTTGACTGTACTTAAGTTGTTGTTTATACGTTTAACTTAATTTTCGCCATGTTTTGGTTAAGTTTAACCCTTGTTTTTGTTGGGTTTTATCACTTTAAAAGGACGGCTACTATGCGCTAGCTGGCCGTTAGCATTGTGCTGTTTGTGTTGCTACCATGAGAATTCTCCATGAGACCATGTTGCTCTGTTACACATGCAGGAAAACGCAATAAACAGCTGTTACAACCAACCTGAGCCAACCGGTCAGGGCAGAGCCTCACCTGCCATCATGAAAAATAATTTTTTTTTTTTACATAAAATAAATATAAATATTTTCTACTGATTTGTGTTAAAGGTGTATATTCAGTATGACTCTACACATTTTTCACATTTTATTAAGTAAAAATCACAGAATTTGAGTATTTGGTGATCAAATACTGGGCAGAAATCCCGGGTGAGGCAGTGAAGAGCGATCCAATACAACCTGGGTCACATGACACGTGCCCGTTGCTGTTCCTCAGCATATCACCAACATGAACTTCACAGAAATATTTGTTATACAGCATGACTCACTACAGTCTGTGTTATGTCTTTAACTTATGTGTGAGAGAATTGTAGGTGAGGCAGTACTCTGCCTCACCTCAAGGGGGCATACGTGAACTGACAGGCGCTTTCTAGCTCATTTTGATAGAAAACCTTTATTGAAATTGATTAAAGCACTAGAATTTAAAGTTTGAATGAGTAACAGAAGTGATCTGTCTTATCAGAGTGAGGTAGAACATATGCTACAAACTCAGAGTTATCAAAGGCGGCTCTCTTTGGACCATCAGAGATTTTACTGACACCTGGTTTGACACAAAAATGGCTTTTTTCATAATTTAATGGGTTTTTAATAGAAATAAAATGTCAATAACTTCACTATGATCTCCTGTAGATTATTTAAACTCAGTCCAACTATCAAAGGGGTCCTGCCGACAACTATTAATTGAAATAAAAACACTTATCATTTTAATGAATTTTATTACTAATATATATATATCTATATTACAGTTAGAAAATACATTTTGAATAAAACGACCCCTTTCAGTGCCATTAACCTTAATTTCTTTTAACACATGCTGTGGGCATGATTGGACTCAACCAAAAAGATCTTTGCAAATTCTTTGTAATTGGTGCAGAAACACAATCAGACTTTTATTCCATCCTGCGTGAGGATTTTCATCGTTCCGATTTTATTGAAATTGATCAAACAAGAGGAGCCTTGTGTGTTAAAGAGTGTCGACACTTGGCAAGTGCAATACATGAATACGTTCAATACAAAAAGGTAGTCTGTGGTACGTCCCACACGCAGGCGATACAAAGAAAATCAAAAAATGTACATGCTCGGTCATTTTGTGACACAAAAAGGAAGAGAGATTAACATGTTTGTTCCAACAACGTCACTCTTTAGCTGCACAATCTTACACTTTATAATTGTAAACATACTTTTTTAACGATGAAAGAGTCTTGAGCTCATTGCAAAGTGTCCAGCAACATCTACAACAAGCCAACAGCTTGCAGGTTTTTTTTTTTTTTTTTTTCCTCGTCTTTTACTAAAAATAAGACAATTAGTCAGAAAGTAAACTGTCACCACTTTGTGCCGATGTCTGAAGTTCCTTCTGAAGCTTCTGGTAATGTTTCTGAGAAGGGAGGAAGAGACACAAAGGTGAGGCTGAGCAGGTGTGTGTGTGTGTTTTACGTGTGTGTGTGTGTGTACCTGCACATTCTCGTAGTGTTTCTTGCTGCTGCAGTGAAAGTTCATGGCGGTGGTCTTGTTCAGGTAGAAGATGGAGCAGAGGTTACAGAAGAAGCCAGATTTAGGGACCACAAACTCCTGGCCTGCAGCAACATGATGGAGAGTTCAGCACAACATTTAAAAAATACTTTTTTATTATTTTTTTTTTGGGCACATCGGCTGACGTGTTTTGTGATTTCAGTGGCTACGGTTTCAATTGGACCAAATATGCTCGACCTTCTTCTACGTTCATTTTTAGTTTGGTTCATTTCCGAGGAGCCTACAGACACCAAGCGCATGTAATATCACTGATGACCTGTGGGGAGCAGTGTTGCGCAGGGTAGCTCATCTGTGATGAGCTACAGTTAGCTGTGCCGCCCCCTGCAGGGGGGGCGTGAAGGCAGTGATGCATGACGACGTTTCAAAAGTGTGTGTGTGTGTGTGTGTGTGTGTGTGTGTGTGTGTGTGTGTGTGTGTGTGTGTGTGTGTGTGTGTGTGAGTGTGAGTGTGAGTGTGAGAGTTTCACCCAGGGGGCTGCCATGGTCGAACGGAGCCTGAAAGCGAGATCGCTTCGTTTCAGGTCCACCAAGATTGTTCCTCCGTTTGTCTTCTTCTTCTTCGGTGGTGAACAGAGAAGAAGAACAAAGGGATGAGAACTCGAGGGGAAGATCGAGGAAAAGGACAAAAAAAGTGAAAGACAAGAAAGTATGCGACAGAAAACACACGCGCACACAAGAGTGTGTTACCGGGCGTCTGTGTGCGCCTCTTCCTGGGACGACCCCTCCCCCTGGTGGGCCGAGCTTCCTCCTTGTCCTCTGAAACAGGAAGTCACATTTTACCACCACATTTCTCTCAGAGCTGCTTTTGAAATCAGTCCCACGTATTGAAACCAACCACAGACAGAAATTCTCAGCTGTCGGTGGTTCAGTGGCGGTTCAGTGGTCTGACTGTTACACCCGGAGGATCGCAGGTTCAAACCCGTTGTGGTCGTTGAGTGGAGTTTGAATGAAATGCACCATGGGAGTTGTAGCAGTAAAACTGTGTGAGGATTGGTCTTCTGGGCACGGTGAAAACAGACCTGGATCAGTATCGGGACACACAGACTGAAGAACACGACCTCACCTTCATCTTTGTTCTCCTCTTCATCACCCTCACCAGCTTCACTCTCAGTCTAAAAGCAAAACACACCAGATGTTTCAGCTTCAGTTTCAGGGAAATACCAAACTGTGTTTGAGTTCGTTCTGACCTCTGATTGGCTCTTCAGACTGAGTGGGCGGGATTCTAGCAGTCTTTGCTCCGCCTCTGAGTCCGGACCCTCGTCTGCTCCCACCAGATCCTGGGGGTCCACCTCCACCTCCACCTCTCTCACCTTGTCGTTCGGAGTCTCTTCCTCAGTTGTCGTTTCTTCTGTGGGCGTCTCCTTTTCCATCAAGTCGACAACCTGATATGTTTCCTCTTCTTTACGCTTCGATTTATTTTCGGTGTCGTCCTTTTTCAAAGTTGCAATTCTTTTTTGAGTCGCTCTAACCTGCTTCTTGGGTCTCCCCCTCTTTGCTTTCCGTCCCGATGTGGGCCGCTCGTCCTGAACGACGTCCTCCTCCACCGAGTCTAAGACTTCGTAGGAGGCCTCCTCCTTGCCGACGTCTCTGGAAGCCGCCTCGCTCTTCTTCGATGGTGTGCTCTCTGTGGAGGGCGTTTTCTCTCGGCTTCTGACCGGCGTCTTCCTCCTCGCTGGCGTCTCGTCTGAGGAATCCGCCTTCGGTGTTTTTCCTCTTCGTCCTCTGGTAGATCTCGTGGCGACGGTCGTTTCGTCTCCAGCAGAGTCTTTGTCCTCGGCCTCTGCTTTCTCAGATGCTCCTGTGCGATCCGGGGTTTTGTCTTTGTTTCCTCTGGTGCTTCTTCTTCTGACAGACTTTTCAGTTTCATCTTGAATTTTTCCGTCCTTTACAGAATCTACAGCTTCACAGATCGTCTCCTCTGTGCTCTTTTTAATTGTTGGATCTCTTCCTGGAGTTCTGCTTTTTGATCGTGTCTCATATTTTTTAGCCACCAAACCCGATTTAATTGGCGATTTCTCTTTTTGTTCAGTTTCAGAGGTCCTGGACCTCCGACCACTTCTCCTCGGTGGCCCATCCTCTTTCTTCACTGTTGAATCTTGTCTCCTGGTTCGTCTTTTCTTGGTTTCTGGCTCTGTGTTTGAAGAAGTCTGCTGTTCGTCCACAGAATCGATGACCTGGTAGGCCTCTTCTTCTTCTTCTTCTTCTTCTTCTTCTTTTGTTGGCTTGATGTCTGCTTCTCCTGTCTGATCTTTGGAAGTTTCACTTTTCTGTCCAGTGTCTTCTGTTCTTGTCTGATCATCAATTGAAAGTGATCCGTCAGTTGTTTCTCTGTGGTTTGATAGTAGATCATCACTTTCGGGTGGTTCTGAATTGTTTCCTTCCCTTTGTTTTCCTCTGGTTTTCTCATCACCACTTGTATCCAACACTTGATTCTCATCTGCAGATTCATCAGTCCTGCTGACGACTTGAAGTTCGTCTTCCTCGGTCTTCACTGTCGAACCTTCATCTTCGCCCAGTTGAGGGTTTTGCTGAACTGCAGCTGCCTGGTCTTCAGTCCCTTCGTCCAGTACTTTCACAGAAGCATCCACCTCTACCTCACGGCTCTCCTCGGGGCCGACTGGGTCTTCATCTCCAACACTGTCCGAGACCCGAAAGCCTCCGTCAGCCTCGCTCTGGTCAAGCTCAGGTTCTAGTGTTTGGATTTCAGAGCTGCCATTAGAGTTCCCATCTTCATCCATCGGTTCTTCCGGCTCGTCGCCGATTGAATCGAGGATCTGGTCATTTTCCGGTCCATCCCCCTCTTCTTCATCTGTTTTCTCGAGTGGTTGTTCGTCTTTCTTTGAATCTTTCAGTGTGCCCTCTTTAAGATCAGGCTCTACATGCTGACTTTCTCCTGTCGGCTCTAATCGCTGACCCTCTGCAGGCCGAGGCATCTCTGGTGTTTCTGATTTAGAGTCTGACTCAACAATTTGTGCTGAGCTGCCCTCTTCTGACACCTTGTGGTCAGACTGTGCCACTGCACTGTGTGTCGTCTCAGCTGCTGCTGCTGAGGATATCTTGGCTGAACGGCCTGGACAACTTGAGGATGAAGACTGTGACGCTATGATGGAGGAGGAGGAGGATGATGATGAGGGCTTGGTGGTGGATGTGGTGCACTCTGGTGAGTCTTTGTGCTTCTGCTTTTCTCTTCTCCCTCTGGGGGACCCTCCGGAAGAAAAGTTATTGTGGTCTCTGGTTGAGTCTCCAGTGTCGTCACCCATTTCACCTTTGTCCAAACAAACATGGGGGCTACCGTCTTCTGGACCCTGAACGAAGCCAAAAGAAGAATCAAACACCACATAACTGGGCGTTCGCTGTCTTGAGCTTCGCTTTTAGAAGTACTAGTAAATGCTACAGACCAGCCACAGCAATGAAACATTAACTAACAGTGTGAAAAGAGGGTCAGTACTGATGGTTAAACTGTTTTATCCACAGTGTTACTTTTAATTAAGTTGAATCTTAAAAGAGACTGCCTCGGTTATAAAACCGGAGCTGCAGAACAGCAGATTTGTCTCTGAAACAAACAAAAAGAAAGGTAAAAAATTTATTTTTATTAGAAAATAAAATATACCTTATCTGAGGTCACAGTGCGCCACGGGAGACACGCTGTGAAAAAGCCACAAATTCACATAAGTTACAGTAAAAGGTGGATCTTGGGTCACACGTATGACTAATGGGAGGGATTCTTACTGATCTGTGTTGGGGATTGGAACTCTTCAGTCTTCTCACCGACTGTCAGCTCGGGTTTAGGAGTCGACACAGCTGACAAACGCGCTCCAGACATTCCGGACTCCGCTGCAGGCAAGGGCTCTTCAACTGAAGACATGAAAATGAAATGGATGGCAGGAATGCTAATGCCAATCCACTACTGTAGACAGCGACACACGAGATATGCGTGACGACCTCCTGACTTGCACTGGTGCTAATGGAGGTGAAGCAAAAACGAGTACGAGCAGGTTTAGTCAGATCAATGATAAAATACCCGTGTCCTTATTAGTCCGCATCAGAATTATTAGTCGGTTAAACCAACGTCTGTTTCGTTCCGATACGAGGCCGTTCAACCGTCACAACAGTGGAAGTCATGGAACAGAGCTTGAGATGCCTGAAGATATAAACCACCATTTCAATGACAATGTCTCAAGTGAAAAAAGAAAAGTTTCACGTTAACGCAGAGAATATTTTGAAAATGATTTCTGTTTCCACGGAAACGGCAGAAACACTGCAAATGTCGTAGTCCACACGCCAGTCCAGGAATTGGTAGTGTTGGCAGTTTCTGTGATGAAAACACACACGCAGGCGCACAGACAACAATATGTTGTAAACATTAAAAATGGCGAGTGCACAGATATTGGTATGGACAGACGACAAAATTTGATTGCTATTATGAGTGATGGCATTATTGTTACGGTCCATCGATTTGCGCATGTGAACGCGAAGTAGCATCCTTTTAGAAAAGGTGCGTTAACCCCCTTTTCCACGGAGATGGAGTCAGAGCGTTTTCAGAAAGTTGCTTTTTCATGGAAAACGGATTGGAAGTGTTTTGAAAAAGTTGCATTTTCTCAACATGTGGTCTCGCCCTCTATTTGTTTTTACCAATCTCCACAAACCTTAGAACATTTTTGGTTACACAAAGCAAGAGGATTTCAAGCACATAGGAACAGTATCATATTCATGTTCATCTGCTGCTTCCATATGGCGTTCTTGGAGGTAAAGGTTTGTGGTCCGACTGCTAGAAGACAGAATCTTAGAATGGATATTACCAAATATTATTTTAAACTAACCCTGCAGAATACTGGAGCCTTACTTGATACGGTCATCCTGGTGTCTGGGGTCAGTTTGGTTTTCCTACTTGGTCCTGCTGAGGTGGATTTATCTTCAGGTTGAGGAGAAGCTTCACTGTGACCAGAAGTAGGAACTCCAGGCTGTCCAGCAGAGGAATGATTTTTTGGGGTGTTTCCACTGCATCCTTGCAGCCGTAGTTTCAGATGGCTCACTCTGAAATCAAAAAGGAGTAACTCTGGATCAATTGCGACACTCAGAGATTCGCTGAGCTTTTGTGGAGAGATCCTAGCCAGTGTTGAATGTCCTTGGATGCGGCAAGATGAATAGAACACCCATATACAAGTCGATTTCCATCACAATTGCACAGTAGCAGCATTTCAGAGACGTTGCTGTTCCCTCCGTTTCCATGGAGATGGAGCATTGGCAAAAAGTTTCAAAAGTCTGGAGCAGTCTTGTAAACGGTAGTGATGGCCAAATGAAGCTTCATGAGGCTTCAGGAAGCAGTTTCTTTATTTTCTGACTCCACCAGATGGCGCTCTTGGTTTGAAGATAGAGGCTGAAGGACTGGCAATGACATGTGTCTTCAAACATTTGTTCAGCCGACAGCGCCATCCAGTGGCTCCAGAAAATAAAGAAAGTGGTTCATGAAGCTTCATTTGGCCATGACGAGGAAACGGACACCCAAAACATTTTGCATTTTCACTATAAGTCGTTGTTATGCAAATAAAACCAACTGGTACATACTTAAAAGTCTTGATGAAATCCATAAATGTGTTCTGTTGTCTTATCTCCACTACTCTTATTGAAATGGATTTTTTTTAACACTTTACAAGGTCATCCTCATGTAAATCAGGCTGATGATGTGGGGGGGGACAACAATGAATCCTCCAATCCAGAGGGAGGCGATAAAGGGCCTAATATTAGAAAGAGGATGAGCCCTCCGAGAAATATAACTTCAAAAATCCCCCCAAAATATCCACATCCTTCATTTTTACCAAAGTATAATAGATATAAACGACAAGCAAATGATCCGAGCGGTAGTCATCCAGTCGAATACGTCCAGCTCTGCAGACCACCTCTAAATGTTTTCAACTTTTTGGCGGTAAAACGTACCATCAGTGAGCTGGTTTTAGTACTTGTAGTGAGCAAAAGACAAATACTCACGACTCAACACGTTGTACTTGGTCCCTGTGTGGAGAAAAACGGTAAAAAAATTAATTAAAAGAGAAAGACTTGGACACGCCCCTGTTATTATCATCTTCCTCAAACGGCTTTCGGATCACGTACAAAGTTTTCGATCCCCTCCAGCTAATCTTCATCATCGCCGTTTCTACTTTGCAGGACTGCTCCATCTCAATGCACATCTGAGGCAGAAGACGGTGGAGGTTTAGCTGTGGTACAAGGTTTTCCTTCAGCACTGAATCAAAATCTGCAAAAATCTCAAAAACAGTGTTAGAACTCCACCAACCAGAATGAATCACGTCGGAGAAATATGGAGACATTGTCTTTAAAATGAATAAAAAGTGTTTCTAATCAGGATTTAGTCACATTAAAGCTGTTGATTCTCGACATTCACCCGTTCAAACAACGTTTTCTAGTGATACCAGTAAGCTTTTGGTGCGTTTTGGGCGTCTGTTTACGCAGTTACGGTGCTAGAAGTCACTGGAAACACACATTTTTAAAACCAGCTTCGAAGGTGGAACTTTTTGAAAATGCTCTCGGTTTAGAGAAGCTTTACGTTTACAAGGCAACGCTTTGAAAGCGACGTCGTTTCCACGGAAACGGCAGAAACGCTGAAAGGGATATCGTTTTTATGTTGGCCACCAGTGGGTGCTGTTGGTTGTATTTTTGTAATGAAACCACACACATGCGGGCAGATAACGAGTTGCGCTTTCTACCGTTTCCATGGAGATGGAGTGGGAATGTTTTTTAAGAACTTAGATTTTCGCACGTCAGAGCGTTTCTGAAAAAAAAAAACTACCTAAATTGGAAGCCGTTTTTTTTTAAAAATTTGAGCTTTAACCTGAAAACATTTTCATGTAACCAGGCCCTAAGCCATTTCATCCAAATCCGATAGACTTAATCGTTCTGAATCCCCAGACCCAATGTTTCAATTTCTAAAACATCCACATGGAAACATTCCTTTACTGCGAGTAAAGCGAACTTCAAACTTTCTATGCAACACATTACATTCCAATATCATCATTTTAGAACATCCCATTAAATTATCCAACATATTCCATGTAAATTCGTTCAGTTGCAAACCGTCGAAGAAAAAGTTGCCGTACCCTGTTGGCGAGCGGCAGGAAGCTGACAAAAGGAGCGATGGAAGCCACTTCTTTTACGACCGCCGTGATGACTCCCAGAGTCATCTCGGTGACCTCCACGCACAGCAGACGCTCCTCCAGAGACTCCAGCTCCGGAACGTGCTGGAAGAACCAACAGGCGTCAGTGTTGCGGATCAGAAGCCGCCCTTGATTGTGACGAAAGACCGGAGATGAGTGATGAAAAACTCACAGTGTTGCTCCACTTCATCAGACTTCTGTACATGGTCTCCTGCAAAGTGAGGAACAGGAAATGGATCGTGGGAGAGCTCCTCTCAAGGGCACCTGCATTGTACGGTCAGACTAAAGGCTTCCACACAAGGCTTATTTATGCTTCATGTAGGTGAATGTTTCAAAATAAGACGTTCAAGTTGGATACAGAGGTATAAGTTTAAACGTCCTATATCAAACAGATTTCCAACAATTTCACAAAGTTGTCAGCGGTCCCAAAACATTGTGTTCAAACTTTATTTCTCCACATCTAGCCTTGGTCCTGTAGTTCAGCCAGTCTATAAGTCCCTCTACTGAGTTATAATGAGAACAGGAAGTTTCTGTCTGTCCACGGCTACGCCAGACCTTTCTTATGGAGAAGAGCTTCCCGGTGTTTCAGATAAAATGGTTTCCCTGTTTACTGGTGACCCTTTAGCGTCCCTTGTTGCTGCTAATAACGAACGTTAAAAACCCCAAATCCGTAGTTGTTCTGAAGAACGCCGTTCAACAGCATTTACAATAAACTTTATGAAGTGTCATACCTTTTCTGGGAATTATTTTAATATATGCTGTTGCTCGTGGCAACGACGGACGCTAAAGGAAGTCAGTCACCATTTAACAGCGAAACCAGGTAATAAGAAACACCAGTGCCATACGCTAATGTTTACGGTGGATTTATCACTATGACTCATATAAACGCTGCCGTTGAACCACCTTGAACCAGAATCTGACCCAGAAAGGAGTTAAAATATCATGTGTCTGAATATGTTCGTTTGTGTTTCCACCAAGTTGCTAATGCTAGCTCCTGCTCACTGTTGAAGTTTTTCACATTATCCTGAATTTATTCGGTACATCAGTGAGGCAGAGCTCCACTACCAGAGGGAGTGGTTATTTCCCTGCGTGATGTCATTAAGGGAAATTCTCAGAATCGTCTGTATGAGCGCACGTTCACTAAAAAGTGGATCAAGCAAGTTAAGGTGATGACAAACCTCATACACAGGCTATGAGGACAAATATTACTGTGAGAAGACCATGATAAAGTGAATTTTGCATAATATTGGACCTTTAACTATGTTGTTCACGTCCAGCTCGGAGTTTGCACAATGAGGCTGTAAAGCCTCCATACCTCAGTGAATCCAGGATGCATGTCTTCAGAGACATAGTGGACGCTGAGCTTGTGGCCTCTGACATAAACAGGGTTGCTGATGTGATCTTGGATAAAACTGCAGCACGAATCCCAGCTGCCAAAGTACACGAAGGCCTGCAGGTGGAGCAGAGAGGGAACGGAACGGTTCATTTCAAGTACAATTTAGCAGATGAAATCATATATACTCGCTATGCAGGTTCCTCACCCTCCTCTGCAGGGGGAGCACCGTCACATTGTAGTACGAGGACTGAAGATTTTGTTCCGGGAAATATGGCAAGACCAATTTGGCTACATCCTTGTGCTGGTAATCACTTATTGGCAAACCAGTCAACATGACGGTGGGCAATGCAGAGCTGTGGTGACTCACTTTCTGCAGGGAGCACAGTCAGGCGCAGGTGAATGGGGATTTTCCAAGACAAAAAAAAAAATGCATCTTTCCATCCTTCAGACCAATTTTTTGGTGTATTTATCTCAAAACTTCTGAGCTCTCTGGTTAAATGCCAACATCAAATAAACTGCTTACCTCAAGGTCACTCAGCTCACCGATTGTCACATGATCTAGAAATAGAAATAGATCCCTGGTGAATCTCACGCGGCATGAAGAGGGTACTTTGAGAGCTCACTTCTGTCTCCTACTGCTTCCCTTACCCGGGATGTTGAACCATGGACACAAGGTCGGGAATGTGAAGGGATAAGTCGTCATCGTCACCCAAAATGGTGAACTGCTGCCTTGTGGAACGACAGAAATCTTCGGTGGGATCTCTGCGCCGGTGGCCCTATCTTTGCCGTCTGGAACACCGTTTGCAGCCAGTCTGAGTGCTGCCAAGGAAGAAACAACAGAAGGGAGGAGTTAGGAGTTCGGTCAGAACAGAGGAAGTCGTGGTATGAAAACGAGCTCCGTGTTTGATATTTTTTCCCTAATAAATTTTAAGTATTGATTTAAAGTCAATTTAAGGGAGACTGGATTAACGAGAGTACCAGGTGATGGCTCCTTTAACTGAGTCAAGTACTTACGCAGCGGCCTACATGTGCTTGGCGACGTCCACAGCCGGTAGATTCTGTAGCTGTGGCCCCGTTTCAGGAGGCTGTGCCAAACCCCGAGTCGATCCACATCGCCAGCGGTCTCAAATTCGATGAACACCTGAAACAAACGCGCCAGACAGATAAAGACCAAGACTTTGAAGACGTGGACTTGCTTGGCTTTGCTGTCTCGTACCTTGTTGAGCAGAGGCAGGTAGCTCTTTACACAGCCAATCCTTTTCAAAACCTGACCCAGATCCCTGATCTCGCTTGGGGAGATGTTCTCGATGTAGACAGTTCTTTTTCCATCGTCAGTCGTCTCCTGCTCATGAAACAGGAGATAAAGACTGCATGTTCAGAGCTCGCCGTCACAGGAGGACAAAATAAGAGATAAATACTTCAGAAGAGACACAACAGCATCAACCGCACGATACAATATCTGTACCTAAGTGACAAGGTGCAACTGAAATTTTGGACAGATGGGTGCTTGTCACTTACATAGTTCATCCATTTCGTCAGTTGTTTGTAGAACTGAAACTACAAGAGTAGAGACTGTTAAGGAATGATGATTTTCACGTTTGCTTGAATCATTTCACAAAACGTCAGAGTATACGGCCCGACTTAAAACATCACAGATCAGTACATTTTTTTGAGCAGTAGTACAACACCAACTGCTTTGGCCAAGTTTTTAAGGTTGACATAAATCGTTCGGTTTTGAGTAAATCCAACAAAGACAAATATAACGCCTGGTATTTTGCACATGCTTACCGGTGACATTGTGGCGTCCTGCAGATGTGTGACACGTATCATGCAAACTCTCCCATGATATTGAGTTTTTCTTTCGATTGATGCCGTGAGGATTGTTCTCACCGCTTCCACACACGGCATGGAGAACAACGCCTGATAAGGAGAAGCAGACAGGACAGGGCAGGGCAAAAGTCACCCAGACTAACTCAAGAAATGAAATCGGGACATCAACAAACCAGATCCGAGAGGACAGATAACCTACCAGGCGGGCCTGAGGAATAACAAAGATGTTGTGGATGTGTTCGCTCTGACACTTGAACCCAAACCGTACGAGACCGCTGGCGATTTCTTCCTCCGTGTAGCAGTACTTGTCGTATTCTGGCAGGTTTTTCATTAACAACACTCTTTTGTCACGTGAGGGGAACTGGAGGAAAAGAAAGAAAGAAAGAAAGAAAGTCATGGTTTGAGCTTTGAATACAGTATTTATGATCATCATACGGAGGACGGCCCCATCAAGCCTTCCACACGCTGCACGATTTTAACCATCTTATAAGTCGTCAGCACGTCACACTGTACGACATGAACTAAGCTGCGACGTGAAGTTTGCCGTGTGCAGACTGTACGACTGTACGACTGCGGTGCGGAACATGTCGCCGTTATTGCACAATAAGGCATTTATGCTTTGGGAAAAAAAGAATATGGAGGGGCCAACCTGGATGGTAATTCTGCGAAGGGTTTACAAGTTCTTGTTAGCATCTGTCAGCATTTACTCTTGTGGCCTTTCATTTTCCTACAAAACGCACTACACGTGAGGAAACAAAGGGGCCGCACGCCGCAGCACCATCGCCCCAAGTATTTGACACGGTCTGATATTGATGGCAGGCCTACGACCACAATGTCGGCTGTCCTTGAGCCGGGCTCACGCTCGGACATTTTCACCAAGGTACACAAGTTGCATAAAAAAAACCATATTGATCCAAGAAAAAAAAAGGTTCTGGAAGACTTACTTTCGCTGACATGACTATTTTTCTGCGTATGCAACCTGTGTCAGAGAATACAAGGAAAAGTAAATTCAGGACACTGACAGTTGAGGATCGTATGTTGAAGTGAATGATTTCCGACGGTATTTCTTACCGATTTTTCTTGCTTTCAGAGATTTTGCGATGATCTTATCCGTCCAGAAGGTCGGCTGTTGTTTGCTTGCTGCTGCCGCCGTGGGACCAGTGTTGGCCGCTGTGGGAGCTGAAACATCGCAGGAAGCTTCTGATGCCGGTAAGATGCCGGTAACTGGAATGGTTTGAATAAAATTTTAAGTAAAATATGAACGGAAAAGTTTCAATATCTATATTTGCGTCGTCAACACTTAGATGCAAACTGCACTTTTTAAAAAAGTTCCACCTTGCGGAGCCGTTTCCAAAAAAAGTCGCCTTTTCAGTGGCTCCGGGCAACGTTGCTGTGTGAAGCGGGCGCCTAAAAACGAAACTAAAATTGAGCGTTTTCACTTGAAAACGAGAGAAACGGTGTGTATAATGGCCAAAGAGACATGATGGACAACTGTGTGTCAGATGAAGGGAAAACATGAAAACAATAATTATTTTTAAATTTCCTCCTCGGAGTTCAGATGTTCGAGCTGCTTTGGGAAGAAGAACGTGTAACCTACAGTTGTGCTCATAAGTTTACATGCCCTGGGAGAATTTATGATTTCTTGGTATCTGAGAAAATAAAGAACCTCATCCACGACTACCACAAAAGACCTACATGTTAATACATGGTATTAACATCTGGGGTATGTAAACTTTTGATCAGGGTCATTTGGGTACTTTCTTTTGTCATTTGTTGTTGTTTTGTCATTGACAGTTGTTTGCCAATAAGTAACTTCACCCAACCATTAACCATGAGTGGAAGAAAGGCTTTTGTGTTATCATTCATATTCTCTGAAGAATGGCCAAGAAATCATAAATTCTCCCAGGGTATGTAAACGTATGAGCACAACTGTATGTGATCAAATAAATAGCTCATAATCATTTACCGCACTGGGCACATATTCGATCCATATCTGTACTGCGTGCTTGAGGTACACTGAGTACAGTACTGAGCCTGCTGAATACTAAAGGGTCTTACCTGTGGGGGTCTGAGCTCCTGCTGGAGCGTCTAGAGATCCAGCAGGGACAACGTGTTTAGGAGATTTGGTCGAAGAACAAGAACAAGAACCAGAACAAGAACAAGTGGTCGTTTTCGGAGCACGTTTTTTCCCTCCAGCAGAAGACGGTCGTTTTTTACAGCCAAGGTCAATCGTGATCTCGCTGGATTTTCGTAGACGCTCCTTCAGGGTCATCACCCTGATATTCAAAGCAGAACATTTGTTGTTGAAGGTGAAAACAAGGAGTTCTTAGCACAGTTATGAGCACTGCGATCATTAATGCATTGCAATCCATATTTTCCAAAAGTTCCAATTTGTATGCAGTTTCAAAAAGTTGGGTTTTCAGTGGCTCCTGGCACCGTTTTTCACTGGAAACCATTGTGCAAACAGGTCATAAGTGAGTAAGTGATTCATTAAAACAGTGTAATAAATAGAGCGGATCTAAATGCGACTATTGGTGCACAATGAATATTTGATCTAAACATAATTAAAATATAATTCCTACTATTACGGTTTTAACACTTTACAAATTCGTCGCCGGGGCTTGATTAAAGCCTCCTGCTGGCTCACTTTGCTTCGCAGGATGTATTTTTAACACCCCTGGTGAAGAGCGATTGGTGAATCTTTGACTTTTCCAGGCTATACAATTTAATTTCTTCCACATGTTTGTTAGCTGCAATCCGCTCCAGTAACCGCGAAGTTTTATTAAACCGATATATAGATTTTCACTCTTAAATAAAGACTCGTGAATCAACACGTACCTCTCTATGTGTTTAATTTTAATCCTGCAGAGAGAGGAAAACATGGTTAAACACAGAAAAATGTACATTTGAATTCTACAAAAGGTTTAAATTATAATAAAAACAATATCTCAAGCAATAAAGGGTAAACAAAACCATTTAGCTGAATGTATTTCATCCTCAGAGGTAAAAACTTCTGAAAATTGGGGAAATGGAGAAGAGAGATTGAGAATCTCTTGACAGACAACATCCAACAGAGTCAAAATTCATTTACACGTTGAAAAGAAAGAGTTTTGAGAAGCACAAAGTCAACTGGTCAACTGGACCACATCACACTCTGTCATTTAACGAAGCCCTGAATTATCAAACGGTGGTCACATCTTCTTCCACAATTCAGTTTTCACAAACATTTTAATAAAACCCAGAGAACACAGGCCACCTGATTATCGTCAGATGTGATGGCAGCTGTCAGAGAGGGACAAACTGCAGCACTTTCTTTTTACTCGATTGAAGGGCACTGGAATTAGACCCGTTTACATAACTGTCCTGGGATTGACTCGAGTATTGACTTCCTCTGACTGCAATGGCGGTTCATCAAATTGCTCGAATCTGTGCAATACATCTATAAGCCAGTCAGTGTGCGCATATACTTTTAAATTGAAATCGCAAAAATGCTGAAAACGATGTAGTGAGCATGCCAGGCCACAAGGTGTCACTATATAATCCGCTCGAAACACCAACGATGTTCGTACGCAGACATTCTCGTGGACAGACGACCGAGATGAATTGTTATTACGGTGACTGTCAAAATAAAACTACCAAGTCGCAGGAGAATAACAACTGGGAGTCATGACACCAAGGAGGAAACATTGTTCAGCTACTGAGCTTGTGCAGACGAACTATTTACTATGGCCACGGTGCGCATGAGTAGCAGCAGTAGCAGCGTTTTGGGATTCCAATCGTTTCCACAAAGTCTCACTTTTACCGTGTAAACGGGCGCTAAAGTGTTGTGCATGCTCACGTTATATTCACAGTTTAATATCTTATACTTTTGGCTGGATGGGTGACAACACAAGGTTTTATAGTGCGCTAAAACTAAATCATGTCCTAACTCTTTATGATGCAGCAACATTAGTAAGGAACAAGCATTTGTGGCATGAGTGCCTGGTGTTTGACACACCAAAGACTAAAGTCCTCATTCCCTGTGTGTAAGTTTCCATCAAAAAGTACATGAACATGTCATTAAAAAGTACACGAAATGAACCAAACCAGATGGAAGTCCAGGATGGCGACAGCTTGCTGGTGAAACCGGTGGTCGGTGAGCGGATTTTCCTCAGCACTGCTGTTACGCCGCTGGATTCTGCCATCTCAATGCAAACCTGAGGCGAAAACACATCCCAGAGGCAGAGCCGACACACAAAGGTGAGAGTTGACCAAACACTAGCAGCCAAGCCTCATTCTGTAAATGCATTTCGATTTCATTTTGGTTTGAAGGAACCAGTCCAAGCTGAGGCAGAGTAGGAGGACGGAGCAGATCAGCAGTTAATGGCAGGAAGACGCTCTATAATCTGAACGTCCCGAATTAAGTTGATTAATGTGAGTACTACATGACAGACACATATATTTCCAACATATATGTGCAAGTGTCATGAACATGCATGAGTTTGGAGCGTCGTACCCTGTTGGTGAGCGGCAGGAAGCTGAGGAAAGGAGCGATGGACGCCACTCCGTTCAAGATGCCGGTGAATACTCCCGGAGACATCTCAGAGACCGTCACACACAGCAGCCGCTCCTCCAGAGAGTCCAGCTCTGGAACGTGCTGGAAAAAAGCAACAGGGGCCAGAGTTGAGAAACCGGAGGAAGCCGCTTTCACGTGACGACGGAGCGGGACGAGTAACGGGCGACTCACATTGTTGCTCCACTTCATCAGACTCCTGTACATCGTCTCCTAGAAAAAGGAAAAACATTAACGTGTGTAATTCAGTTACTTTCCGGAGAGCTTACGATTAGTAGTGCCACTGATGACCTGTGGGGGGCAGTGTTGAGCAGTATAGCTCATGTGCGACCAGCTAAAGGAACAATTATCCCTTTGAGGAAGGACTGCAAAAATGTGTGTGTGGATACAAGCAATTGTAAAAAAAAAAAAGAGATTGGGACAAAGAAGCTTCAGGAAACTTTGTTTCAACGTCTTCGCAAGTGAATTTGAAAACGTAAGGCAACACAATATCGGACCAAACTAAATCTTACTCAAGACGACGGACAGAAATACTAATGTGGGCAGTTTTGAAGATGTTTCAGGGATGTTTGGATTAGAAATGTTGTCCTATATGAAATCGACAACATGCACTGCCCTCTGCTGGATGATGGACAGTGACACAAGACGCTGGAAACAGACGGACCAATTCACACGTGTAAAGGGAGTAAATCTACTGTGGGGTGCCCCACGCTGACGGGAGTGGTTTATTATCTCAGAACATGAAACATGTCAACGGTATGAAAAAGAAGATTCAGCCTGCAGAAGTAATGGTTTTAACACAGGTAATGCAAAGTAAGATGCAGTAGGGAGAACAGAGGACATCTGGGGTAAGGAACAGGATGCTGGCTGACGTCATTGGAAATGGTACTACACCCAAGGGCGACAGGTCCTGAAGGCCAATGGGCTTAAGGCTCAGCCCACTCGGGGTATCTGGGAGGGACCCAGCATAACTCAGAAGGCGTAGTTCAGTTAGAGGACAGGAACTGGATCAGAGTTTATATGATCTGTGTGTGAACAAACTCTTCTTTGGAGTTGGACACCAATTCGACTTTTGGAGAAAATCTTTTTTTTTTTTGCCACGCACACCTGATGCCTGCTTTCCATACCTCAGTGAATCCAGGATGCATGTCTTCAGAGACATAGTGGACGCCGAGCTTGCAGCCTCCGACAGAAACCGGGTCACGGATGTGATCACGGATGAAATCGCAGCACGAATCCCAGCTGCTGAAGTGCACAAAGGCCTGCAGGCGAAGAGGGAAGAGAGGTTCATTTAGTTCATTCTGTGGCTCGGTTGGTCGAGTGGCCGTCTCAGAAGCGGGGTCTCCTCACCCTCCTCTGCAGGGACAGGACCGTCACGTTGTAGTACAACGACTGAAGATTTTGCTCGGGGAAATAAGGCCACACCAGCTTGGCAACGTCCTCGTGCCGGTAATCACACGCTGGCACATTGGTCAACATGACCGTGGGCAATGCAGAGCTGTGGTGACTCACTTTCTGCAGGGAGCACAGAGTCCAGTCACAAGCTTTCCCAAAGACGGAGAGAAAACAAAAAACATTCCTGCGTTCAAGGCCTTCCACCACATCTGTCAGTCGTCCTCCCACGCCCCCTGATCCTCCTCAGCGGTTCTGACTCACTGCCACCCAACATTCCCAACTTCGACTTTCCTCCCGTGTTCAAATCGTTAGACTCTCCTGTTAAAGGCCACGCGCTGTCTCGGATTACATCAGTGCATAAATGTCACAACTGAAATTACAACTCTGCCAACTATGGAGCATAACTTGGGAGTTTGTATGATTAACCAGCCGACATTTGCATGAGAGATAAAATGAAGACTGGAAGAATGTGCTCACCTCGAGGTCACCGCATTTGGTCATTGTCACATAATCTGTGAATCAAACAATGGACAAAAAAAAAATCCGCTTCATGTCAACAGTTCATCCTGGGATTTGAAGTTGAGCATAAATGAGTAATAAACCGAGTTCGTCTCACTACAAAAGGTGGTTGTGTCATCAACCATCCAGCCAAAAGTATAAAGGGTTGTGAATCCGAAATAAGTGTAACGCAACAACTTAGGGCCCCGTTTCCATGGCAACGACTTCAAGTGAAAACGCAAAAGCGTCATGACTCCCGGGTCCATATTCTCCTGGGACTTGTTTTTTTTTTATAGTTGACCACACGATTGTCCACGTATTCCCAGTGTTAATGTTTGCAGTGCATTGTTCTCTGCACGCAAGCATGTGTGGTTTGAATATTAAAACAAACAACAGCACCAACTAGTGGCCTGGCATGCTAACTATATGGTTTTCAGCAAAATCTATTAATGTGATGTAAATTTACATATTCAAATAAGGAAATCAGTCGGCTTTTTTTGTTTGGATCTGCCCAAACTGCATTATTCTATATTTGCGTGCACATTTCTCAACTTGCTGAACGCAAACTTCCAAGTTCGGAGTCCATCTGCTTTCCTCACCTGGGATGTTGAACCAAGGAGAAATGGTCATGAAGGCGAAGGGTTCGGTGTTCAGCGTCACCCAAAAAGGTGAAGCGATTGGCGGGAGGACGGCAGGGAGTTTTGGAGGCATCACTGTCCCGGTCTTCATCTCCCCGCTGTCCGGAACAATGTTTGCTGGTAGTCTGGGCGCTGGGAAATACAACATTTAATGGTCATCGACAAGTTTTACATGAACACAAAAAAGCATCAGGAAATATGTCCGTTCACACAACATCTATACACTCCAACACTGTAACAGCAGGGGTGTCAAACATAAGGCCCGTGGGCCAAAGCTGGCACACAAGAGGCTCCAATCCATGCAAACCACCAACAAAATTGTTTAAAATTTATTATAATTATAATTTACTAATTTATTAAGACTAGATGACACAACACTTCAGAAACGCTGCTGCTGTGCGTCACGATCATAGTAAATAGTTCTGCACATGCTCAGTAAAGACAATCAGAACAATGTTTTCCTCCATCGTGTCACGACTCTCAGTCCATAGTCTCCTGGGATTTAGTGCTTTTATTCTGACAGTCACCGTAATAACAATCCAACTTGGTCGTCTGTCCACTAAAATGTCCGTGTACGAACACTGTTATTGTTTATAACACGTTGTTCTCTGCTGCGTGTGTGTGTGTAGTTTCATCACGAAAACAAACAGCGACACCAACTAGTGGCCCAACATGAAAACTACACTGTTACCACATTGGGACACGACTGTAAACACAAACCATTTCTAAACGTCGGCTGCACATGGCCGTCACACACTTCACTTTACAGTTCCCTCGAAGCAGACCTGATGTCCTCCACGTGGTCAAAACTAAAGAAAGATTGGAAATACTCACGTGGAGCCGCGTCTTTAAAGCAATTCGGCTGGACCCTGTACATCCTGTACTTGGGAGTTTGTTTGAGGAGGCTGAACCAAACTAGGATCCAATCGGCATCTGCCTCACTCTCAAACTGAATGAAAACCTGGAACCGAAACACACACACAAACACACACACCCGATGAGGCATAAACACGCAAAAGTACTTTCACGCATGTAGTTTGCGTTTGTACCTTGTTGAGGAGCGGCAGTAAGTTTACGATGCGGTCGTGCGCTCTCAGAAACTCCTGGAGTTTGCTGCTCTCCCTCGGTGAGATGCTTTCGATGTAGATCGTCTGCAGTCTGATGTCCTTGGTCCACTGCAAGCAACAGCAAGTGAACATCTAAACCAGGAGGGGACACACGTACTGTATGTGTGTATTCGTGTGTGATACTTACACAACCAATGCTTTTCGCCAAAAATTGATAAAAGTAAAACGGATTCTTCTGAAAAAAAAGAGAAAAAAACTGGAGGTGAAGCTGGTGAGATTGACCTGTTTGGTCACTTTGGATTGTTCTCTTTTTATTCATACATTAAATACAGTGTTACAGGATAACTTGCCCCCCCCTAAGAATCCTTAAAACAATATTACAGGCTATTAAGACTAAAAGAAGTTCAGGAAACGAGGAAGACCAAATTTCAAAAAGGTTTCAAGCACTGCTTTTATGAGTAACGTGTATTTTCTCTCCAGTGTGTTTGGAGCAAACATATAATTGTGAAGAAATTAAACTATCGTGTACAAACTTACCGGCAACGTGTAATCGTCCGCCAAGTTCAAGACTTTCACACACAGTTTATGCTTGCTGAGATAAATTCCATGTGTCAACGACGCCTTCAAGATGTTATCCACCGAATGTGCATCTGGCATGAGGGCAAAAGCCTGAGAGGCATAACATAACATGGAACGTAAAATATAATGTGTAACATAACGTAAAACATGGAACATAACATGTAATGTAAAACATAATGTGTAAACATAACATGTAAATGGATTTCACTTGTATAATAGCTATTTTCTACAGCTTGAGCAGCCCCCAAATTGACCCGTTCACACACACAATCACACACCAGTGGCGGCGGCCGCCACGCAAGATGCTGAATAGATCCACTGGGAGCCATTTGGGGTTCAGACTTTAAACCTCGTTTACACAAAAACAAATGAAAAGCAGTTGTTGCCACTGAAAACGCAACTTCTTTAGGAACGGCCCCGCCCCGAGAAAACGGCGGAAGTGTTGCTACTGCGCATCACGGCCGTAAATGGTAAATAGTTCTCCTGCTCATGCACAAGTAGATGGACAGAAACGAACTTGGCGCCCTTTGTTGTGGATTTTTTCTATTGATACTGCTTTGGAATAAAAGTTCGTTTGAACAAAGTATTTCTTATTTATTGAAGCTTCAACAGACACACAACAACAGAGTCACAGGTGAGTCTGCCCCGAGTGCGCCCTGTACTGAGTTTGGTCTGAGCATTTTAAGAACAGAAAGGAGGGGGTGAGCACACAGGGGTGGGAACCATTACTGGTTCCCATCCTGGTGGGTGAGAAACCTTGCTCGTTCCCATCCTTCTGTCACGGCTGGGCCGAAGCATAAACGTGTCTGCTGAGCCCGTAGAAAAGGACAGCACAGACACAAAAAACCTTTGAGCAGGATCCTGAGAAAAGGTCAGTCGTGTTTCTAACTTACCATGTTTGTCTGGGGCATAACGTAGATGTAGTAAGGCCGATACTTGAATCCAAAGCTCGTCAACATATCAACAACATCCCCCTCAGTGTAAAGGAATTTGGGATATTGCGGCAGGCCGGTTAAGAGTATCATCAAGGGATCATTCGGGCACGCCTGTAAATAACGAAAAGAGAAGAAATATTTAAACTGAACGGAACTCAACCTAAATGTGTAACATTACATTCAAAAGCAACTCAATAAAGACTTTTGACTCTGTACAAAAGGAAAACCTGTGGTAATCATTGAACTGTATGGCAAAACGTTCACAAAAAAGAGAAGCATGCTCAAATTTTAGGACCTACTCCAAATGATTGGAGAAAACTTACTTGGTGCGGGTAGGTGTTGTCCGGACTCAGGCACTCTGAAGGAGAGTCAGAAGAAGTGAGAATACACTTCTTGGCTTATTGAGTCATGTCATTACTGGTAATGCTATTACTGACCAATGTTTTTGGCTTTCAGGTACATATTAATATTGTCCTTAAAAGTCCGGGAGACGGTTGTTGAGGATGACGTGGTTGCAGCTGGCTGCTGTTTGCCGGTTGCCGTTGCTGTTGACTCGACTTGGGTTGATGTGGCTGCTGCGGAAACGTTGTTGGCAGTTTCGAAAACCCTCTCCTCATGTATCTCTGCCACAGCGACTGGATCTGTCAGGGGAGGAGAAGTATTTGAGGTGAATGGTAATTTCATTCCTAAAGTGAATTAAAGTTACGTTACCTGAGAAATTCTTTAAATTATACTGACCATAAAAAGGGACAATTTCTGCACAGAGAATAAACCAATACAGGAAAACAAGACCAAGTGGGAAAGAAAAAGTATATTTGGCCAGGTTTCAAAAGCTTGTCACTGCCAAAGATGCTGGTGTCGACAATGCAGACTAATACACCTGAAGAGAAGATGTCTGGTTTTGATCAGAAGTCTGCTAGATGCAGCTCTGGTGCTGGATCTGGCTTCTTGGTCTGTCCAGGCCAAAATCATCTGCCCACAATACTAACAATACTCACAGGAAATAGATTTAAAGCTGTTCTCTAAGAGACAGGAGAGCTAAGGAAGGAGGACCTTCACAGGGTGATGTCCCGGGCCACTGGAGAAGAAGTGGCTTAAAATCGAAGACGTGGAGAAGATGGACCAACAAGGATCTACACGACAGCCCCTCAACATTGAGATGACCAACCATACTAGACTTCCTTGTTAGCAGCTTATAAACCCTGCTAAACACAACAGCACATCATCTGTTTCTAATGCAAAATTCCAATAAATAGTCAAAAGAGAGATAGTCTTCTATCTCCAGAACCAACACAATCCTCGGTTCTGGAGACACACGTGGCTCATTAGCTCCAAACCCACTTGATTTCTTCTGACGTACCTTTTTTCTCCAGTTCGGTCTGCATGTCTTCAACCGTCTCTTTTGGCTCCACAGCCACTTCAGGTGAGCCCCCTGTCGTGGACTCTGGACACTGGATCAGTGATGAGTCCTTGATGGGGGTTGGTGGCCTCTGGGGTGTATCATTAAGGGGTTCGGTTGCTGTAGTCTCTGGTCCTGATGCCGTGGACTCTGGACACTGGATCAGTGATGATTCCTTGATGGGGGTTGGTGGCCTCTGGGGTGTATCATTAAGGGGTTCGGTTGCCATGGTCTGCACTGTTCTGGTTGACTCTACATCTTGGCTGATTTCCCCATTCCCCACCACCGCTGGATCAATGTTTCCGTCCTCTTTCAGCTCGAGAAGTGCTGGCAGCTGTTTTCCAGAAGTGGAATCCTCTTGCGTGTCGAACACCTTCTCGGTCTCCTCCAGCGACGAGAGTACCTGCTCACCGCTTGTTTCACATCTTTCAGACGACGGATTCTGTTTGGCGTCATCGGCCTCGGGCCCCGCTCCTCGACTCTTGGACATCTTTGATGTGCCTTTGGGCTGCTTCGCTGAAGAGGACGCAGCAGTTTTTAATAATGTTCCTGAAGTCGGTTTCACGCTTCCTTTCAAAGCCAGGTTGGGCACTTTTACTTGTTTGACAGTCTGCTTCATCAGAGCATCTTGAGATCTGGAAACCAAGACTTTCACTTTGGCAGTGAGTGTTGTACGTTTTTCTGATCCATCCGTTGAAGATGAAGGTGTAGAGAGAAAACCCTTCCTTTCAATAGTAGTTTGAGTGACTGTAGGGGTGGAGGCGCTGGACATCCTGTGAGATGAGAGTTGAATGGTGAAAGACAGGAAGGGTATGAAAGGCCTAGAATGTTTTAACCTTAAAAAAAAAGCAGCTGATGTGAAACGCATCTTACAGCTGAACAAACTTTTTCTGCTCCTCCTTTGCAGAAGTCGTAGGAGGCTTCTCAGGAGCAGGAACCTGTAAAGATTAATCTGATTAGTTTTTTTTTTTTTTTTTAACAATACTTTATTTGTAACAAATGGGGTATTATCATCATATGGACAAAAACAAGCAAAAGACTAAGAACAATATAAAACAAAACAAACAAACAAAAAAGACTCAGACATGTCTGGTTAAACAACTGGACATGAGATGATAGATGCAATGGTACAAGTACAAGTCCAGTCATCCTCCACTTCATCTAGAAGGGTGAGAAATGGCGGCCAAATTGCAACGAACATTATTATAGAACCAGCCCTTTGAAATTGAAGTCTTCCCATTCAGATAGCTAAAAGCATTTCCGCAATTCATGTTTGAGCAGGTCTCTCAACTATTACCATGCTTAATACCAAAGATCTTTGTAAAGATTTTGAGAGACCATCAGTTAAAAGAGAGCAGGCAAACATTGCAAGCTCTGGTTGAAAAAGTCTTTGTAGGCCTTGGAATAAAACGAGGCAGTGAGGGACAAAACCAGAAGGTCAATTTCTGTCCAATTTGGCGTCAGATATCTCAACACCCAGTTTCTCCTTCCATGCATTCGCAATCTTGTCAGTACTGGGTGCGGTGTAGGAACTGCAAAGAATCTGATTCGTGAGTGTGATGACACTGGACAATTACTGGTGTGTAATTTTGCAGAAAAAGTCAAACCAACAAAAGTGAAATCCTGGGTACCTCCTCGCTGACAATGCTGACGGGTGTTCCATTGATGTCGAAGCTCTTGATGCTCCTCAGTTTCTCGGCGTCTTCCACCTTCTCAAAACACACGCTTGCCTACATGTTCAAACACACACGTAGCTTATCCACTTTTTTTTTTTTTTTAACACCAAACATGAAATATCAGCAATGTATTTGGGGTATAATTGTACTTACCTGCTCTTTAGACCGGAACAATAACACCGACTTGGTTTTCCCGAAGACCTCCATGGAGGCAATCACATCACTGCGAGAAAGACTTTCGCAAATCCCTCCCAGCTTTAACATGGTTGGTGGTGAAGCCTGAGCAGTCTGAGGAAATAGAACAATACGATTTACTGTCTGGTAAATCTGTCCCTGAGTGAATCTATCGAGGTAGCTCTACCTAGCACCAAACCCAATGAACCTCGAAACACGTGGTTTGTTATCACATTCTATTATCGGAACATATCGTAAAGGTTCATGTGGGGTTGAATCTCTTCGTAGATTTTCTAAATATAACAAAAACAAAGACACAATTCGAACATGAACATTCTGTATGCAGTATACACAGGCAAAGTAAACGGCAGAAAAAAAAAGGAAAAGAGGAACATTAATGTGTGAAAAAGAAGAAAAAAAGAGAGCGTACCAACAGAGTGACATAGAATATGGCTTCTTCATAGACGCAGTGGACAGAATTAGACCTGGGAGCATCTATTGTGGTGAAAAACTGGCGAATAAAAGTTTGAAATTGCAAGCTGAAGTGGCACCAGGCCGCCAAACACTCTGAGACGGAGTGTAAACCCAAAGAGTTTATCCTCAGAGAAAATAAAGTGTTATGAGATTCCTTGACTTTTTGTCGTAATTGTACAGGAAGTGATGGGGGGGGGGGGGGGGGGGGGGGGGGGGTCACAAAGGTTTAAAAAAAAAAAAGGTAAAAACAAGGGGTAAAACATTTGGGTCACTCAAGAAAAAGGTTGGAAACCACTGATCTAATATAGAAAAAGAAGAGACTGCTTTCTATTTTTTTAATCATTCATGGGGAATTTATAATAAAGGCACCATAATGAATGAGGAAAATATGATGTCTCAATGTAGTAGGCCTCATTGGAAGGCCTTCAAAGGACAGGTGCTATGAACTGTGGGTTAATCTGAGGGATTAGGAAAGTTCTGCTTTAATTATATTCACAATCCACACACACCAACCTTGGTCTTTGAGGAGACACTGTTCTCACTCAGACGTTGCGTTTTCACATTGGACATCTGAGCGGTGGATTCCTTGGAGGAGGATGACGGGGAGGCAGCGGAGGTCGCCGGTGTTGTGGATGCCATCTCCTTGGAGATTTCAGCCAATATGGCGGGAACGAGACTTGCGACTACAGCCTCCACATCACACTGAGCCGACAAAGACTGGACCGCTAGAGACAGAAAATGCAAATGAGAGGCGTTACCAGGGATCCGTTTACAATACGCAATAAACACTAACAATGGGAGTACACAGACATTCTACTGGACAGACGACCAAGTTGGATTGTTATTACAGTGACTGTCAAAATAAAAGTACCAAGTCCAGGACAATGTAGACTGGGAGTCAGGACACCACAGAGGAGACATTGTTTATACTTTCCAGCTACTGCGCATGTGCGCAACAACTAGTTACTATGGCGATGGTGCGCATGTGCATTAGCAGCGTTTTGCCCGTCGACAGAGCCCAAGCGTTTTCAGAAAGTTGCGTTTTGTTAAGAGATTCTATTCTTAAAAGCTGTGTGAAAGATACTAACGTGCACTGAGGAATTTGCTGACCGCTTGACTAACAATTTGCTGAGGTCTGCACTAATGAAAAACACCTCTATTTTATGGTTGCAGGACGTGACCTGTAACATGTGGTTATCTCAAGTGTTTGTAGGAGACAAAGCCTGAGACACAACATCTTAAGTTGGGGGAACGAAAACCTAGACTACAATCGGTGGAAACCCGTCACAGCTGGTCCCTTTTGATGACCTCGCTCAAGTACCCCTTGACCCCAGGCTGGCTTCGTGACATCCTGCAAACCTCAGCTAAACCTGCGGAGACCCCGTGACTCACCATTTGGAATGCTCTGCCTGCGAGCAGAGGAAATGCATAAATGCAAATGTCGCCTAGGCAGACACGTCTTTCTTCCCGTGAACTGCTCGCAGTTCACGTCGCTCGGTTTAGAGTAGGAACCAAGACCCAGAATTCTGTAAATTGAGAATATTGCTTGCTTATCGCACTTCAATATAATTTGATGGTCAATCTTTAAGAAACCTGACTCATGTGTCTTTCTTTAGTTAGACTGCCAACAAAAGGACTTGTGGTGCGAATTGAAAGCACCAAAGTTTTCAGTTTTCAGCAAAGGAGTTTTCACGTGAAAACGTTGCTGCGTAGTAAATGAAGCCCAAGCCTTAAAAAAGAGTTCCTCTGGTCCGGCCTGGAAATCTCAATCTATAACAAAAATAGGGAAACAGTTTCTGGAGCTTATGAGTCACGGCCAAAACTGGTTTAGTAACTTTTTGAAAATGGTTCAAGTTACATTGTCGAGGTAAAAAATAAAATGTTTCTACATTTTCTAACCTGGTGCTTTCAGCAGCTTCTTCGCCAGCCTCTCTGCGGAGATCGACCTCTTTCTTGGAGGGGACGATCGTCGTTTGAAGCTCTTTCTCTGTGACGACTGTCTCTCATCGCTGCTGCTTGACGAGGCTCGTCGTTCAGGACTCTTCTTCAGTGGGGATCGTCTTTCTCCTCTCCTTTGAGACGTCAGTCGTCTCTCATCGCTGCTGCTTGACGAGGATCGTCGTTCGCGACTCTTCTTCAGTGGGGATCGTCTTTCTCCTCTCCTTTGAGACGCCAGTTGTCTCTCATCGCTGCTGCTTGACGAGGATCGTCGTTTGCGACTCTTCTTCAGTGGGGATCGTCTTTCTCCTCTGCTTTTATATACGGGTCGTCTTTCATCCCTTTTCCTTGATAGCATTCGTCTTTCTCGGCTACTTGAACGCGATCGACGTCGAGAAGAGATGCAACGGCTATACCACGGAGAGCGAGAACGTGATCGGGACCTAATTAAAGAATAAACAACAGAAGTTAAAAGCTCCAAGAATGTACAGATTCCTTTGAGAATTGGAAGTCAGCTTGAACATACAGTATGTTGTCGTTGAATAATCCCTTCACAAACCTGTGAGCGCTTCTGGAGCTGTACGGCGATCGTGATCGGCTCCTGCATTTGTACCTCCTACCCTCCAAGCCGTGGCGCCTGCGACCGGGGCTTTTCGAACGGGACGAGCTACTGCGCTTTCTCTTTCTACCCTCTGCCGGGGAGTGGCAGCGGGGGCTGCATGAACGAGAACGGGAGCGGCTTTTCCGGTCGGTTTTCTGACCGCTGAGCTTAGGAGCCTGGCCAGAAGTTGCAGGTGATGGCCCGACGTCTTTATATGTAATACTAAAGAAGAAACAATACCAAGAAAAGGGTCACAAAACATCCTTTATCTGCCCAGAATGTATCGCATCATGACCCCATATATAGACGCCATTCACCTTTTCTGGATGGATTTGGAGTATTCTCGGTGAAGGCTGGTTTTCTGGTGGGCGAGCCAATCCTAGTGGTCACAACAACAAACAGATATTCACATGAGGCAAAGCAAAGATACCAGACTTGATTGTGATTATGTAACCTCAAAGATTCAAATGTGAAAGCAACACTTCTGTAATCTCCTCATGCATCTTACAGAGTTTTTGGTGGGGTAAGATCTCTTTCAGTTGATACAAGTCATTGGTGTCCATCTTTGCCTGACAACTCAAAGGTCTTATTCAGAAATGTGTAGCAGGATGAGTAACCCAACCCAAAACACTGGCAGACTGTTGAACACAACACTTACTGACAAATAACGAAATCCCCAAGAGAAGGTGCTGGTCTACCCCGTAATAAGTATTACACTTTGGTCTTTACCCATCCTGGAATAAAATGTTTAAATTAGAGTCAGCTTGGGCAATTCAAATGAAATCCAATGTTTAATCTAGTCATCACCAATTCAAAACTCTGCCATGTCTTATATATTGTGTGAACAGAGAAACAGTGATATAGAGTGCAGTTTTTAACTCACCCGCACGTGAGAAAACTCTTTGTTACAAGAAGAACAGGTATGTGGGAGCGTTCTTGCTTTGACCATAACAGAAGAAACAGGCTTTATATCCGACTTTGCTGGGTCCTTGGCGATGCCCCCCTTGGCTGACGACTGGCTTAGGGAGGGCTGCAGAGGTACATGGGTAGATTCCACTGGACCCGACACTGGCTGAGCTGGAGGATTAATTGCAGGACTAGAAATAAACACTGACTGAGCCTTAGGAGGCGACAAATCTGTCACTTGTGGAGTGACTGAAGGCAAGGGCTGATGCTTTGGTTGTTTCTGGATCTCCTGCGTTTTCATCTGCTCAGTCAACCCTCGTCCGTGTGTTTGACTTGGATTTTTATGACTATCAAAGACCACAATGCTATGTTCTCCAGAAGGTATACCAGGGACAGGTGTGCAGGATGGTTGGGTGTTTGGCCTTGGCAGAAGAGTTGGCCGAGATTCTTTCACAGTGGGGGGTTTGGAGACTTCGGACTTGAGATGTTGAGGTGTCGAGACGGCGTCTTCACTTGCCAGGGACAAAGTTCCGATAGCTGAGTGAGAAGTCTGATCGTCACTGCTCGGAGCTGCCGCAGAGCTCCGCTCTAAATTATGGAAAGAGCTGGGACTGGTAACAGAGCCTCCCTCACCATGTGAGGAAACGACACCACTGAAATCCATCACGGTTGTACTTTTTTGCAGTGGTTCTCGAGTCTGGCCATTATTGTCTAACGGCAACATAACCGCGCTAACGCCACTGTTCGTTCCACTGCCACTGGCCCGTCCAATGCCATCCCCAACACTTCCACTGCATCCATAATCAGTCACTTCACTCGGTTGGGGAGGCACTGATGACATCTCGTCCAGGTGTACACCTGCTCCTCCAGAATGACTCGGTCGGTCCATTCCACTCACACTGGTGTTGGGTCGGGGCTCAATGTGGGACACAGGCTGAGCCATGGTCGGAGCTCTCTTGGCCTTCCGCATATGGATTTGATGCAGGATGAAGGGCAAGTTCTCGGGGGTTGTCTGTTCTTCAGGATAAGAGATTAGCTCCTCTAAGTCATCTTTGTCAAGTCCAAGGTTCTGAAGGACGATTGCGGCAGACTGTAAATTGTACTTTGGGCAACTGGGTTCCACCAGGACAGGAGGTTTAGCAGGTGAGGGCTGACGATCATTAAAAAAAGGAATGCTTTGCATAGTTGATTGCTGTTGACTGGAGGAATTGAACATGCTGCTTGGACAGCTCGATGAAGCAGATGATGAATAACTGGGGAAAACCTCCTTCCTGGTGGATATGCTATAGTTTGGCAGCCAGTGTGAATTGCTATTGCCGCTTTCTGCAGTAGGGTATATCAGTCCTTGCGAGAATGACGGCATTGAACCGGAGTTCATCCCTGCGCTTGTGGAAAGAATCGCTTCATCTTCCATGCTGACACTGTTCTTTGCTGAAATTGGACTTCTCGCCTCCTCGCCGACTTGGCCGACGAGTACCCCTGCTGACCACTCGACGTTCTCACTCATTCCAGCTCGAGCACATTCCGGCTGGCGGCTCACTGGCAGTGGTAATACTGTTGGGGATGTTACCCAAGAACTGTAGGTCGTTACAGAAGAGCTGGAGCTGGACCCTGGTCCAAGAGGACAAGGTGTCGTTTTTGAGCCACCGTCAGCTTGGGCAGTAGTGAGACTGCACTGCCTCTGGGTGGAACTTTGCTTCTCATAGATGAAGGGATCGTACCGATCATTCGACATGGCGCCGGCAATACGTTTGGTTAAGGAAAGCTGAAGGCCACTAAGTCAGTTGGAGGTTCGTACAGAGTAGACGTGTTGAAGTTTGCTGTCGAAGCCATGGCTCAGCCGGCTACAGCAAGAGCATTGGGGATCTGCATTAGTGCTTCTCGTACGAGGATGGAGTCTGCCCAACGAGAGGCAACCTCCCCGCGAGGGAGAAGGAACAACAGCCTAACAAGAGTTTCTGAAGAACAGCAGTGTTTAGCTTCTCAGAGGGATGATCTCCATCATCTGGATAGTCTTCATGGTCTGGTGCTTCCTGCCAAGATAGACGGTCATATTAGTATTTCTTCCTGGTCTTTAGTGGAACAAATGAACTGAAAAGATAAAACAACAAAAAGAAAAGGACATATAAAAATCACAGGAGCGATAATTAAAATGAGAAAAGCAGATAGAAACCGCTCGAACTTTAGCAAGTTTGTCTTTGACTTCAGTTATGCAAATTAGAAAATAAAATTCATCTATTTTGAAAGAGGAATATGTTACCCTGAAAATCACATTTATTTTTTGTTTTTGCGTTGCGTCATTTTTTGACATTCTTAAACGTCATCCAGGACATAGGAAAACACTAAAGCTCATTTTTTGTTTTGGAAAAGTTTCTTGTTTACGCAGTGACAATGTTTTTTTAAATGATGTGGGTTTACGTGGAAACAGCAGAAACTTTAAAAACAATGTAGTTAGCATCCCAGGCCACTAGTGGGTGCTGTTTATGTAATATAACCACCCACACACACACACACACACATGCATGCAGGGAACAATACACTATAAACATTAACAATTTTCGTACACGGACATTCTAGTGGACAGACGACCAAGGTGGATTGTTATTACGGCGACTGTCAAAATAAAAGCACCAAGTCCCAGAAGAATAAGGAAAGGAAGACATTGTTCTGATTGTCTCTACTGAGCATGTGCAGAAGAACTATTTACCAAGGCCGTGTGATGTCATGTCGAGGCACATTGGTCTGAATGTGAGAGAAACCAAATTTGCCGTCTGTGTGTTTTATCATCTTAGATAAGGAATTACATGATGCAATGAATCCTTCAAACGCAAAGCTGGGCGAGAAGATAAGGGAGGGGGTGACAGGACATTTCACCGCATGCAGCACTTCTCTTATCTCGTGTGTGAAGGCTAACCACAGATTCACGGGGCATTATGTGCCCTCCCTTCCATAAGATCAGAACAGTGAGACAAACGGCCCGTTCACAGCCATTTTAAGTGAAACCACAAAACTTTGTGTTTCAGGTTTCCCTTTATACAACAACGGTGCTCAGAGCCACTAAAAAAAACAAACTCATTTCTGGAAACCGCTCCCAAGGTGAATAGATAGAAATACTGTAAACACAGGTTTGGTTGTCCTCTCTCCTATTCAAATAATTCGCAGGAAGAATCTCGATGACAGACGCAGGTTCTTTCAGGTGGTTCCCTTTTAAAGTTGTGCATCAGATTCTGATGTCAATATGATGAAAACAATGGAGTTTTAAGGTTGGGCCACGAGTTGGCGCTGTTGGTTGTTTCTGTAATGAAACCCCACACACACATGCACGCAGAGAACAATTTGCTATGGATATTTAACAATGGGAGTACGCAGACGTTCATATGGACAGGCGACCATGTTGGATTGCTGTTACAATGCAAGGCTGCACGATATCAGGAAAACATAGGATAATGTGTTTTGATGACGACACGACTTACAATAAATGCGCAAATACTTTTATATTTGATTGGAATGGCCACACTTTGGTTTGTGCCTGTGGGTGTAGTACATTAATTCATCCACAAGGGGGTGGAATTGCATTGTGGGCCATCAGTAGTGAGTACAGGTGCTGTTGGTTGACAGAGTGGAGCACAAATGGTTACTGAAGCGGTGGTGTCCACTCCATCCGGCAAATTCTTCCATCCCAGTCATATTTCTCAGACACATTGCGAAACTCTCACAACGCGTCCTAACTAGCGGTGGCGAAACTAAAAACAGGAACAGATTCAGTGACTCTGCAGCTTTTTGCTGAGCTGTTTTCAGTTATAAAAAGAGAAAGTCTGTGACCGATCCGCCATCTTGGTTCAGTTTGGACGCCCGGAGCAGACAGACCCTGAGACGCATTTGTCCAATCAGGTGGCTGGAACCCAGCCTTGGGCCTGCTGGTTCCTCCCAGCCACAGTCTGCAGGAGGTGTTCCACATAACTGGTGCGGATGTACCCGGGGGGACTCCCCGCTTCTGTTGTTCAAACCTAAACTAGCGTTGCAGTTCAGTTAAGCATATTATTTACCATTCCTTCCAGGTGCGGCTTGTAACGCCATGCTACATGCTACATGCTAAAGAGCTTCGGGGCTCAGTAGCAACGTTACCGTGAGAGAAATCTTGTTTTGTCTAGTGAAGAATCATTTGTCATTCTGCAGCACTTTTGGAACCTTGGCGCTACTTTTTTCGTGTCCTTCAGCGCAGGAAGCAGGAGAATCTTTCCCAAAACAATCTCAGCCTTTAAGACGACGCCGTCTGACTTCAGACTCAAACTCCTGGACAATCATGCAAATGTTGTACTGAGACTTCGTCTCTTCTTGCAGGAATAATGTGATAAAATTGTGTTTAATTTTTTTTTCCCAAATCGCTCTCAGTCTGATTCCTGTGTATTCTTTATTTATTTATTTTTTTTTCATTTCAGGCATGTGACATTTAATACATTCTGTGCAATCACATACATCCAAAAATATATACACCATTTGATATTAATGAATAAATAAATTATATCTTATGAAAATATAGTTATACAAAAAAATATATAATCTAAGTTTAATTAGACCCACACATACTTATCAACATACAGTACATACATACATACATACATATCTCATATATTTGATTAAAACGCCTAAAAAGGGGTAGAAAGAAGTAAACTTATTAATTCCTACCTTTTCTCCAATATTTAAGTTATATATGCTAATTATCTTTCTGTATTAAAAATACTATTATATATGTAAATGTGACTGTGAGAATGTTATCTAATGTCGAAGACTTTTATATATATATATATTTATATATAAAACTTTTTTTAAATTTGAAAACGAGTAAACGTGGCCTAAGATGACAAATTGTTCCAATTAAAGGAATAGCTGCTTTAACATAAAAGCTTAAATATAATCACCTGCAGCTGCACGCAGAAAAAAACCAGCGACGCAGGAAAGAGAAGAACTAGGTATAGTACTTACGAGAAGTGGAAAATGTTGCAAACAAAAGAAATGTGCAAGATAACATGCAAAGAAGTGCAGCGACGACGATAACAGATCCTTATACGGGAGGTAAACAACAGGTGCAGCAGTCAGGATGTGGTTGAAACCAAATGGAGTCAGAATATTCGAGTCAGAATAAGAAACTAAGAAAGAACCGGTTCGACCAGGATAGAAACTGCTGCACAGAACGAAGTAGCCAGGAAACCTCCTGAGCAACAATGACAGAGGAAAGATAACCAATCAGATGAGAAAGGGATCAGTACCAGGGTAGAAGAACCGACTGAAATAACACTCCGGCGCCCTTCTTCACCGCAAGCCGGGGCACTGCTGGTTGGTTTTACTCGGAAGAACCGACCAGGCGCTGGATTCTTTCGGTGTATGCCATTCTTAAGAGTGATTGTTACATTTGGGTAAGAAAACTTTGCTGAGGAAAAAGATCTCGGCTATCTGCTTCTCTCGGATCAACGAACGTGCGGAATTCCAGCGGTGAGAGGAGAATTCCAACACTACGATGAATCGAAACCAATCCTGTGTATCTGGGTGTGTACATGTGGACATTTACACCCAAATTACACGGAGATGGAGTTCCGCCTTGGCAGACGATTTTCAAAAAGTTGCTTTTTCAGCACCGACAACTTGACGTAGAGCAGGAAAGTAGGAAGATAACCGACACAACACGGACAGCCGGAGTCCCTTTTTTTTAGGAGGAGGACTACGTTTGTTAGTTCATATTTCAAAAGAAGACGAGGGGTGGGGGGTCTGGGGATGTTTCAATTACTTTTGGAGTTTTACCTTAATGAAATCGATCAAATCCAGAAGGAATTTGCAGTATGAACGGATGCTTTCACACTCGTCATCTCGTTTCTTTTCCAGTTCGGCTTGGAGAAGCTTCCCCCTCGTGTGCCGCCCTATTTTGGCGGAGTCCCACAGGGTTCTCTCCTGGGCCCACCCGCCCCTCTTATTTTCTATATACATGCTTCCCCTGGGGGAAATGTTGCGCAGCCTTAATGTCAACTTTAATTTTTACGCGGACGACACGCAGTGCTATTTAGCAGTAAAGCCTGGCACCACTGGCACCTGGCACCTGGCACCACTGGCACCACTGGCACCTGGCACCACTGCCTCTATCCTGGAGGTGCGAAACCTTTTTACACCTGAATGGCTCAAAAACCAAAATCGGTTTTATTGTCTCCAACGGTTCTAGTGATTTTGACACGTCCTCAAAAAACAACACCAATTTAGGCGTGATGTTCGACTCCGACCTGAACCTTGACTGGCAGGTGACCAGGGTATTCCAGTCCTGCTTTTTAACAGCCAACATGGGGGGGATTCCTGGACTTTTCACTGGCTGCCTGCCAGTTTTAGAATTGATTTTAAAATGTTACTGCTCGTCTTTAAAGCCTCCATATACTCATTACCAAAGGCTGCTCACTATGGAACTCACTATGCTGCTTTAAGTCTCGTCTTAAAACTTGGTTTTTATGAACAGAAGCTCTTTTGTTGTTGTTTTCCCTGATCTCTCTTTTTTTATTATCTGCATTTTGTTATTGTCAATTTCATTGTGGTTTTAATGCAAAAAGCACTTTGCAACTATTTTTAGAAAAGTGCTATGAAAATAAAGTTAATATTATTATGATCTAAAAAGACTGGTAGGGTGGGAAAAAAAATCTATATTATATTTAGGGTTTATTTCCCGTCACATTTCACTCCTGCTTGTTGTCCAATAGAAGGAGTTTGTTAAAGTTGAGCCACAGCGGGTGTCGGTTTCTGTATGTAAACAAAGCACAACGTGTTTTTCATAAATCTGCACCGCAACATCTGGCCTGCGGTTCCTGGCTCTCACGTCTCCCCCGCAGGGACTTGGCCACTTAATCACCCGGACATGTCTTCAGCTGGCAGACACAGGCATTTGCATGTTGCTCCCTCTTTCACACCGACTTCCTTTGAGAAAATAAAACTCTTTTTTAAAATCTCCCCGAAATGAAAAGTTTGACAGTCAAGCGAGCCTGCCGTGCAGCTGTCTGCTCTTGTCAATTGTCATCTATGCAGTGCACTATTTCCGCCAACACATTTCAAAATAAAAGCTCCAATCGCTTCACGAGGAATGCCTAGGGAACTTTTATAGAGAATGAATTATTCAAGCTAAAACCTACTTAGTAAGGTTTTGAATTGATTGAAGGTTTATTTCAGACATGTGGCCACAGATTTGATTATTCAAAACAACAACAAAATTAAATAAAAACACACAGAGCAAATAAACATAACAGAGCCAAAAATAATGAATTAAATAAATAATGAGAAAAGGGGTAGGACGAAAGGTTCATTCAATCAATGTATGGGTGGAATATTAAATATTAATTTCGATATATTAAGTCAAACTTTATTCTTATTTCTATTTTTGATAATATGGTGTTGCATTTCAAAATAAAAATACATATGACTATAACCAAACACCCTGATTCCAAGGTGATCTCGTAACAAAAAGGAATTTTGGAGTTATTTCACCTTGGAATCAGGTGTCCTATTGAATTTTCAGAGTTGTTTTAGTGAGTTACTGAGTTAATCCTACTTTAAATAAGAAAGAGTGTTTGGTTATGTTCTAATTTTCAAATAGATTTTATTTTGAAATGCAGCGTCATACTAAAAGAATATAAGTCTGACTTAATCTTTTAAAAACAGTGTCATTTCTTCGATACACTAGTTGAATTATCTTTTAATAAGTAGTTTTTAGCTTGGAAAAAAAATCACTTTAAAAGGGTTCGATGTGATTGGAGCTTTTATTTTGCAATCGATCGGCGGAAATAGTACAAGTTTAACAGCGACATTTAATGAAGCAAAAGTCTATCAACAATCTATCAGCCACAGAAAAGACGGAAACAGACACAGTCTCGAGCTGACACACACACACGCGCGCACACACACTCACACACACACACAGAGACAAAGCTCAGGTTCTGCGCTCAGCGTACCGTCAGTAGTTCGGAGGTGGCCCGGACGCCAGGAGGAGTCGCTTCACGCTTACGGCTCGCTCGCTCGCTGCTTCGGCTCTAATCGGACTTTCCCCCGAACACGGACGGAGCTGACGACGCGTGTCTCCTGCGCATGCGCGTGACCACACCCGGTGACGCGGGCAACTCCACTAATAATAATAATAATAATAATAATAATAGTTTTAGATCTTTATTTCTACTGTTATAATATTTATTACGTATGGGTGTAAAAATATAAAATACGATTAAATAAGTTTAATTTTTTTTCATACCTGTTGTTGAAATAAATATGCAAATATGTGTAGATGTGTGTGTCTGTGCGCTTCGGTTGTAAATTTATCTATTATGTCTTTATGCATATTCATAAAACATAGATTTATTTATTGATATAGATTTACTTACAATGTGTGTAAAAAGGAGACAATCTGAGTACAAAAATACTTCCTCCCAGTGTAAACATATTGCAGTACTAACCACCCAATTATTTATTATAGTCACATTATTGATGAGTTTGTCACGGTCGTTATGTTATTATGAGTTTTGTGGCTTGTTGTCTCCATCTGCTGGACACATCACAGCTGGATGAAGCTGGTTGGACCCAATGGTCTGCAGACCCGGAGACAGCAGTGTGATGACCCGCTGCCGGAGGACCCGCACTGCTTTGTGTAGACAGCGCCACCTGCCTTTAAAAAAAAGAAAGTACATATAATAGTTCAAGTTATAGAGTTACAGTTTTAAGGGTGATTTAAATATACTGTTGTATATGGTGGCATCGGAGTGCAAAACACTATCAAAGCACTAATCACTACAAAATAAAATAAATACAGAAAAAAATCCAGAAATTCAGAAACATTACAAAGTTAAAAAAAAATATATATACAATTCAGTGAACAATACAAAATAAAATGAATGTGAAAAAAACTACGAAATAAAATTAATGAAAAAAACACAACAAAATTCAGTGAACACTACAAAATAAAATAAATAAACACTACAAAATTCAGAAAATATTGTAAAGTTAAACAAAACACTTCAAAGTTCATTAAACATGACAAAATAGATAGATAGATGATAGATAGATAGATAGATAGATAGATAGATAGATAGATAGATAGATAGATAGATAGATAGATAGATAGATAGATATGTAGCCCAGTGAAAAATATAAATAAAGAGTGAAAAGCATATTAAAAATAGATTGAAATATATAGTGTTTTTGTTTCTTACAAATGTATGAAATGCGTAAAAGCTTATTTGAATGCTTAATATATTTCATTTTATTTTGTAAAACCAATATTCTGAGTTGCCTGCCTGGAGAGATGTCTGCTGCTGATTGGATAATAGGGGATCCTGAGGCGAGCAGGAGGGCGGTGCGGTTGAGCAGGTGTAGGTGTGTTTTCACCAGCCTGGGAGGGAGGCAGCAGAGGAGACGGAGACAGAGCAGCATGAAGGCGGTGTGTCAAGGAGTTCTGCATGAGCATCTCCTGCTAAGAGAATGCTGACTAAGCAACCTGCGTAACGACGCCTCGGCTGAAGCTCCACAGCTGAACCGCGTCTGTTCATCGCTGCTGGTCTCTGGACTGTCCCCTCCAGGATTTTGTTTCCCACCAGAAAACAGTTGTTTGGGCCCACTCCGCTCAAGCAAGGTATTTTGTTACGGGTTATTTTGATTTAAAGAATTTTTATTATGCCGGCTTAGGCGAACCTTTTTGTGTTGTTTGTTTTTATTGGTGAAAATAATTGTCATTTTGTTTTTTTTTAATAAAGTAAAACTTTATTTGTTCACTGTTAATATGATTTCTGTGTGATATTGTTTAATGTAAGTGGAATTTCAAGGGTTTAAAGTTCAGCAAAAAATGAAAATCACTCGAATTCAAGAGAGACGACATAATTCAAACCTCTAACAAATAAATTATGGATAAAAAAAAATGATTCAAAAAAATGACATTTCAGAAAGCACTACAAACATTTTAAAAATAATTTATAATTCACTAGAATTTCAATAAACACTGCAAAATTCAAAAACACTACCCAAAAAATACAGCAAAATAAAAAAAAAACAACACCACAAATTTCAGAAAATAGTACAAGATTAAAATAAAAAACGAACACACAAGTCCCCACAAGTGAGACAAATCCCCTCACACACGCACACACACACACACACACACACAGTGGGCTTTAGTATCAGGTCATCAATGCTTGCAAACAATCAACAATCCAAACTCTGCCATCTTAAACCAACACGTGGGGCGAACAAGAATGTGCCTGCCGGTGCTCCTCTGTGCAGACCAGGCAGAAATACTGGGGGAGAATGAAGAGGGCTTTCCACATAGATGGAGTTGTTTTCCTCCGTTTCCATGGAGACTGAGTCGTAACGTTTTTGAAAAGTCCCCCCCCCCCCCCCCCCCCCAAAAAATGCTGTTGGAGCATTTTCAAAAAGTTGTGTTTACCCTCGTTTCCAGAGTGTTTTCGAAAAGTACCACGCCAGCCCCCCCCCCCCCCCCCCCCCCATTCCCACTTGTTCTTTGATACTTGTGGGGACCTCATGTCACAGTGGGACACAGAAACGGAGGTCAGGTCAAAGGTCACACACACGAGGCCAGGCTGTGGTTATAGGTCGGTTCAGTTCATGCTGAGCGTTATGGTTCAGTAGAGCTGCTAAACCTGCATGAACTGAAAGAGTCAATAGATTCTCCTCAAGAGCCAGAGAAACGTACTGAACGAGGCGACGCTCTATCTCAATGGAAAGGACCGACAAGGATAGGAATACAAGTATGTGTGTTACTGGCCCTTTAAGCCTGCAGTGATTGAAGGGACTGCGTGTGTGTGTGCATGAGTCAGCCGGTGTACCGTGTGTGTGTGTGTGTGTGTGTGTGTGTGAGAGAGAGAGAGAGGGATGGGGTGGGGTGGGGTGAGGTGACGGTGTCCAACTGAGACAGCTGAGTGCTGCAGCTCCGCCAGTCGCTGTCTCAGTCGTTATTCATTTAGTCTCTCGTTTCCATTTGTTCACCTCTCTCTCTCTCTCTCTCTCTCTCTCTCTCTCTCTCTCTCTCTCTCTCTCTCTCTCTCTCTCGGATGCCCGTCGTCCGGACCACAGTGGGACCACACTTAGCTGCGCCGCGGGGGAGCCATGCTGCGGGTCTTCATCTTGTGCGCGGAGCGGCTGCAAACGCCGGACGACGACATCAGCGACTCCTACTGCACCGTCACCCACGAAGGTATGGGCGGGCGAGCGCTGGAGTAACTCGCACTGTGCACGTGAAAGCCTGCCGACGTCGTCCGGAACAGCTGAGGGGTTATTCTGGGAAAGCCTCGGGTGGCGAGGGAGGAGGGCGACGGGCCGGGCCTCAAAGTAGGACTGCAATAAAGCATGGCTCTGTTTGTGAGATATCATATTGGTAAACAAAGGCCACACGGTGGTTCAGAGTTTCTGCCTCACAGTGAGATTACACAGTTTTCTTTACCTGTAAATTATATTCAGAAATAAATGAAACGCGGATATTCGTAATGACGGACGACCAAGTTCGCGACTGTAAACTACAAAGTCCCAGGAGAGTATGGACCGGGGAGCCATGACACTCTGGGGGGGGGGGGGGGGGCGCCATGTTTGTTGTTATTTATCTACTGAGCGTTGTGACAAAGTGCCACCATGGGAGCCGTTTCCAAAGAGGTTGCTTTTTGCAGTGAAACATAAATGATCACCAGCAGGGGGCAGTGTTTCTTTCTTTCTCCCGCTGGGTGATTTACGCAAAACGCACACATTTACCAATTTACCAAGACATTCGCCTCATTTCTGCTGTCCTCACAGTCCTGTTGCCTTCTTTGTTCGTTTTGCTGAGCAACACATGCGCTATACGGCACGACGCTGCCCCCACGGGTCATCAGTGGTATTACTCCAAGGAAATTACGACGGAATCCACCATTCGTATATATGTCAGACTTGGCATCGAGCATAAATGGACGTTAACTCATCACTCCGTCAAGACGAGTGCAGTTTATATCCTTTAATTCAATTGTTCTGTGTTTTCGAAAAAATAATTATGACACTTATGTGTAAATGTAGATTTATGGACAAATTGTCTTGATTTATGGTACGCTGTGATTCAAGTTAAAACTTTTGTCATCCCGTGCTTTTATTTTTTTGACAAGTTTCTGCATTACTGTGTTGCTGTTTCAGTGCTAATGGAACAGTTTAGTCCTTCAAAATTAAAGTGAAAGCAGACTTTTGCCACCCTCCCTGCAGGTCTTATGGCATAGAAAGCTCATCTTATAGTCGAGGATCACGAACAACCAGACGTCTGAATAACCGTGAGTTTTAAATGTGTCATGAACTCGTGACACTTTGGTGCACAAAAGTTTCCCTGTGTGATATATAGGCCAGCGCCTGCAGTGAGCAGTTCTCAGGATAAACGCATCGATCTGGTGCAATAGCCTGGAATTACAGATGCTTTGCCAAATATATGGAAGTATATCTGTGCATCACTCCTAACTCTTAATAGTTTATTTTAAACCATCAAAATCCCTTTGGATTTTAAACGCTGTCAAATTTATTTTTTTCTTCCGTTTTTTTTTTTTTTTTTTAACATCTAAAAAAATATACATGCAAAAGAGCTGGTAAATCCGCGTCAATAGGGAGATGCAACCGATCCCTGTCTCATCCACCCAACAGCCAATCAAGGTGCACTCTGTTGGTCACGTGACAACTCCAACAGGAGGACAATGTTTTTAACACTGAATTTTTTTAGATGTTGGAAAAAATCAGAAGCAAAATAAAAAATTATGTGCTCCAGATTCGACAGCTTTTCGAAATTCAAAGTCTGATTTTGATGGTAAAAAAAACTCTGAGTCAGAAATTGAAACTCGGCACAGATTTATTTCCGTCGGAGGAAACCAACAAACGGAAATGATCAACCAATCTGATCTCGTTTAGTTTAGATGAAAGCTGAGGCGGCCTGTCGACTACAGGAAGTGATGCGGTGGGTTTTGAGGAGCAGGAAGTGAGTATCAGCAGAGTGAATATCAGATATCAGAGAGAGGAGGGGTGGCGGGGGAGGGGGGGGGGGGGGCATTCAGCTGTTTGCTGGTGTTGTCATCATTCTGCCCGATCACACGGCAGAAACACGGAGAGAAATCCTGCTGCGAATTCAGGATGAGTCACTGCTCAACACAGAAAATAACCTTTCTTTGTTTTTTTTTATCATTTATATGCAATTACACTTTTATAATCAATTTCAACATGATTTTTAGTTTTGCACATATATAATTCTCAGTTTTAGTCCTCAGGGTAGTTGAATAAGAACAGTGGAAAACTCACACTGCGCTCACCGGGTGCCGACAGTCACACAGTCACACAGTCAGGCACAGGTGAAACACATCAGGGCGGCAAGCAGCCTGAAACAAGAGACGGCATGAGATTTCAAACTAAAACAGGAAACGGACAAGACAGAAAATGTTCGCTGTAACACGAATTATTCTTTCAAGCAAAAATATAAGTTTAATAAAATAACTCCTCCTGGGTGAACATAATAAAGTATTTCCATCACCTCAATGAGTTATTCATGAGATATCTTGTCGTGTAAATGGACATTTTTATTTAAAATGCAAAAATGATGCGCTTTAACTTGAAACGTTGTGTAAATAAAGGTTAATTCAACATATTTATGCCGGTAGAATCTGACTTAATTTTATCGGTCATTCCAACTTGCGTGATAAATGTATGTGTTATTAATTTATCGTGGTAAATACAACCACATTTTAATGATGTTGGTGAAACTAAAGTACTCTGCGTTTTTGATTTACTCACTACTCGGACAGCCCCCTCAGAATTAAGTTGTGTCAACATAAATTCATCTACAAACGACAAGATCTAAGTGTTCAACCTCAAAACATGGATTTGGTAGAAGTTAATATCATCTTGATGTCACAAAGTTTTCCAGCTCAGTTAAGAAGTACACAGCTGACATCATGAGTCATGAGGATAAAATGAGCCGAGCTTCATGTTTTCCCCACAAGTAGTTAATTTTCTCTTCTGCTCCGTGAAAACGCTGGATACGCTTAAATACTCCTACACGTTGAAAAATAATGAGTATGTTTGAAAAACACAGTTTTCACAATAAATACATGAAATGGTGAATTGTAATACAATAATTTGAGGTATTTTCAACTGATAACTGGTTCAAATGTATGGATGAAAATGGTGTAATTTTCATGTGGGGCCACCAGTGGGTGCTGTTTGGCTTTTTTTAGAACGAAACCACACACACATGCAGCAGAGAACAATACATTATATAAACAATGCCAATGGGAGAACACGGACAGGATTGTTATTACGGTGACTGTCAAAATAAAAGCACCAAGTCCCAGGAGAATATGGACCTGGAGTTATGACATCACAGAGGAAACTTTGTTCTGTTAGGATCTACTGAGCATGTGCAGAACTATTTACCACAGACGTGATGTGCATGCACGCTGTCAAGATGGAGACGGAGTCCATTTAATAAGAATTTAGGTTCTTTTTTTTTTTTTAACTGTCTAAATGACTTATTTGTAATCTCAAAACTTTAGAAAGAAAAAAGAACTTTACTCTGTTCTTTTGATGGGAAAAAGAAATCTGGATCTCTTGAGTTTTATTTATTTTGAATTAAAATTCAATGCATGATTTAATCAGCTGAAACCCAATGACAGATATCGATTCCTGCTTAATTTGTAAATAAATAGTTTTTTAATGTGGGACCCAACAGACTTGGCGTGTTAAACCAAAGGTCTAAAGTCAGGGACGCTTATTTTTGTGTTTCCTGGGAACTTCGGATTAAAATCTGTCCATAGAATATACAAACACAAGCTGGATTAAAAGAGAGGCCGAGGTAGACATAGGTCGGTAGATAAAGTGTGGGCAATCGTAACATCTGGGCACGGCGGGAGTCACAGCGAAGAGACAAGAGAGGAAAACGAGCACAGGAAATGTTGAGATTTCCTCTGGATATGAGGTGTGTGTTCCTGACACACTCGCTCACTTGCTTTGCTTTTCCCAACCGGAGTGTCGCAGTGAGTCAGAGGGAGAGAAACCGGCTTCTTTTAGGAATCATCTTCACTCGTTTCATTGTTTTTGTCTCGGTCTGATACGAGTTGAAGAAGGGAAGGAATCAGCCTTTTCCTTCTTTTTTTCCTTTTTTTGTTTGTGGACGCTTATTCTTTTCACCGATTCGGACTTCAGTTACTTTGGACCTTTTTGATAATTTTTTTTGTTTTCTACATTGAAGGCCATTCTTCGGACACATTCTGCCCCGTGGCTTCTCATTGGTTGGATTTAACCGTAACGACTGGAGATATTTCAGATTGAGAAAGCTCCCGTGGTCATGTAATCCTCCCCGGACACTCTTTCTGTCCCTGTCTTTGTCTTTGTCCAACACGCGCGCCTGTTGGCCCGGGTGGATTAGGATTCCTCTCATTCTGAGATATTTAGGCCTCGCAGGTTTTAGGGACTCCGCTGGACTCCTGGCCACGTTCCCGCCATGTTGCGTTGCGTTCTTCAGCGAGCCAACAACCTGAGACACTCGGACCCCCTGGCCAGCGTCACCTTCAGAGGTAAGACGACGCTCGGAGGGTCGGTGGCACATGGACTCGCACGTAAACTTCCACTTTCAGGTGACGCAGTGAAAACCAAACGCCTGAAACGGCTTCCTCTGATTGGCCACCGGGGGGCGGTGTCAACACTGTGTGGAAGCGGCACTACTTGATGGTGATGAACTGTCGTTATCAAAGAGTTGCTGAAGATGCTTTCTGAGTCTTGAAGGGAAATAAATCGACCAGTTCTAGTTTAACGAGCATTAAACAAGTCGTCTCATTGGAGCAGACGCTTGACAGTCAATACAGCTTTAGCATTAGCGTAGCGGTTAGCTCTGGGAAGTGCTGTTGTCTCACGGTGAGACAGTCCCGGGACTGTCTGCTTGTAGTTTGCACGTTTTACGTCTCGGTTTTCTCTGCGATCGTACCAAACGCCAGAAGAATGATGCTGATTGGTGACCCTGGTTTGAGAATGTTCATGTGTGTTTGACCTGTGATGGAAGTTCTGACTTGTTCAGCCGTCGGCTGCGATCGTGACCTTGAGCTGAAGAGGGTAACGACGGGTGGATGGACGACCGAGCGGAACGCTCGTATCACGTGGTTATGCCGTCAGAGTTCAGTCTTTTTAAACTCTCGTCCAGTCTGAATGTGAACTCTGCCTCAGAGAGCAAAGCTGTTTTTTTTTTTTTTTTTAACCAAATGGCGGAAAGGATAGCAAGAGGCACAAGGCGAAGTCGTTGGGGTTACCTGGCTGCCTGTTCTTTCCATGTGTTTGTTTTTGTACTCTCCACGAGTCCAACTCGGCCTCCTTAATGAGGTGAACTCCGCTCGAGGCTTCCTGCCTTTGTCTCCACGCCGCTTCCTGGTGCCATCACACACAGGCTTCTGTCAGCCTCGCATACCGAAACCTAAACGTGAATCCTCGGTCGAATGCTGAACGCTAACGCTGATCCAGGTGGTCATAGATCAGGAAATTAGATTTTTAGACTCTGCATCTTTGGTTTCGTTGGTCTCCATTGTTTTTCTGCAGTGGCTATAGAGAAGTCTGAAGAACGACCAGTTAGACACACTGACACTGACCGAACCCTTCACCAGTGGTCCTCTACCATCTGTTAAACTGGATTATGTGGAGTCTGGGTCTAGTTTAGAGAGGGTCTGGGTCTAATAGCTGGTTAATCTTGTAACGGAGCGGGTTTTAAAAACGGATCCTGTACGTCTGGAGGGATTTCAGAAGCAGTTGAGTTTGTGGTGTTTCCCGGCAGGCTGTCAGTGGGTTGTGACGACTTCAGGAACAACTTGAGGAATTCAGAGCAGAGGAAGCATGCCTGCTCCCCCCAATGAAGACATACCATGTCCATTTATAGAAAGAAGCAGGGTAATCTGAAAGAAAGCAAAGAACCTCAGGAAGGCGAGAAGTTATTCAACTATTTATGAACCACTTATCTGCATGTTTTGCTTAATTTAATTTAATTTCAGTCATTTGTAATGGTCTGTGGTGAATCTTTCTTTTATTAATGATAAAAAACAAACAAACATAACAAAACAAGATTTTGCAGTGTCTTGTCGTTTTACAATCAATATATCGGAATTGAGTTTATACGTACCAGCAGAATAAATAAATAAATAAATAAATAAATAAATAAATAAATAAATAAATAAATAACATCCCTGCTGAGCGAGTTGATGTAGTCAATAAAAGCTGCCAAGCTTTATAGGAAGTTTTCAACAAACCATATTAAAAAATAAAAAGGGGGAATGAAATGAAGTAAACGAAGCTGCAGGTCACCGAAAACGATTCCTTATAAAAAAACTCCTGCCAAAGTGGAAATTTTGGAAAAATTGAGACAAAAGCGTCATCGGCGTCACGCGTGTGACCAGTGTCTACAGTTTTCCAGGATTCTGATTGTATTTCATGGCTTTATTCTCCTCGTCACACTGCCCCCTACAGGTTTGGCATGGTCATCGTCACTCCTAACAATCTTCAGCTTCAGTGTTTAACGCACATATTTCCTCCATGACTGTCGTTAAGTCATCGGTGGGAGTTTGAAAGAAAAAGACTGAAATAGTGAAGTAAAAGCTTTTATTTTTGCACTCTCAACGCTTTATCAGTTTATCTGCAGAAACACACGAAGTGCTTCTTTCTTTTCTGCGGGTGTGTATGTGATTAAATGTGAGCGTCTGTGTCTCTCTATGGCAGGATTTCCGTTCCTACGTGTTGATATTGGAACAGTAAGTGTTGTCGTCCGTTAAAAAAAACAACAACCCAACAACCCAGAAATAAAAGCTGTCCGTCCGGCTACTTCAGCCCGGTCCTGCTCTAACTTTAGTTCTGACGTACGTCCACATAAACAAACACCACGGTCTTGTATTATCCTGTCACAGTGGGAAGCTGCTTCTTAAGGTTAAGGACTTGTGTGTATATTTATATATATATATATATTACTATAGATTTCTTCCTCACATTGATGAGGAGAAAAAAACCAAGAAATGTGTGATGGTGATACAGATTTAATCAGAACTCCAGAGTCTTGACGTTACGTCAGATTGTTCTGTTCTCACTGCAGGCAGAGGCCACACGGTTCCCCTTTTCTGCTCACAAGTGACCCACATCCCGTCGCTCCAGTGACTGTGTGAACGTCGCAATTCAGACTTTCTGCCCATCAGATCCAGGCCTCCATCATGTGGGATCTAATGTGTCTGGTGTTTTTCAATCCGACGGCCGTCTGAACGGTCGAGTGCGCTCCTTTCCCTCGTCATGTTGTCTGGATTCTCTCGGCTCCTGTCGCACAACCCCTTGAAAATGGATCAGCGTGACCAGCGTTGCCAGATTGGGGGCGCCACCCCCTCTAATTGTGGAGCCAAATTCCCCGACCATTTTTCTTTCTTTTCTTTTTCTTAGTTTATTTCGTGTTCTTGATTCCATATGATGATGTTGTGGTTTGAACATGATTTCTACTGCGGTTAAGATTTCAGCTGGTTTTTAATAAGGTCAGGTTGACCAAAACGATGATGTCATCACTGGGGCTTCCTTTCTGTTTTTGATGTATTTCTGAGTTACACTGCCTCCTACAGGCCTGGCACATGTACTACATCATTTTGGTTAATTTTTATGGTGTTGTGTGGTGGTGATGTTTTCTGCGCCGGCGCTGCGTGAACGGGAAACTTTTTTTTGAGAACGGTGATGAGCAAAAACATTGTTTTGGCGTGTGTGTGTGTGTGTGTGTGGGGGGGGGGGGGGGGGTCGATCATGATTGGTTAGTTAGTTTGAATTGAATTATTTGCTAAAAGTTGGGAAAGTGTGACTGCAGTGGTAATCCACAATGTTCAATAAACATCAAGTAATTAATCAAACACACACACACACACACACACACACACACACACACACACACACACACACACACACACACACACACACACACACACACACACACACACACACACACACACACACACACTTTGACAGTTGGGGTCCAAACTTAGTCTTCCCATACCAATGCCTCACAGTCTGTTCTATTCTCAGCTCTCAGACAGAAAATGTGCCAAGCTGAACCAACCAGGAAGTGAACCGAGTGCCACTTCCCATCTGTGAGACATGTCATGCTGAGACACATGGGACACACACACACACACACACACACACACACACACACACACACACACACACACACACACACACACACACACACACACACACACACACACACACACACACACAATGTGACCTCTCAACCCTTCTGTGGAAGGGTGGAGATGTTTTTTAAGAACAGAGGAACATGTAACAGGTATTTTTGTGCGAGTCTGAGCTTACTTCAGTGTGTGTGTGTGTGTGTGTGTGTGTGTGTGTGAGTGATGACTGTGGAGAAAACAGGAAAGCCTTTCTCAGGGTGTGCACGAGAGGAGAAAACATGTTTGTGTTTGCACGTTGTGTGAATGTGACTGCGGCCATTCAGTTCACGTTCAGTTTTCATGCCGGAGGTTCGGGCTCATTGTCTTTATTGATTTCAGCTTCAGACTCTGAATCTCGTTGTCAATACAAGGAGCGTGACAATATCCAGAGGCGATCAAACCATTTTCACCACGTGCAAAGTTCAAAAGCGTCGTCCTCAATAAACCGCGATGATAAAGGAATGTACCTGTACAGAAACATGACACATATTCAGCTTTGTTATTCAAATTCACACAATGATCCGAACCAGAAATACATTTCCTGAATGTTTCAGTTCTCTCCACACGCCAAAGTCACTCATGTCAGGATGGGTTGATTCTGGGATCGAAGGCCCCGAAGTGAAACACCAGAAAGATGCAACGAACGTACAGCGCGAGAAGAAGAGAAAGTTAGAGTCGAGATGTTTTTGTACCGTCTTAAACAAAGAGAAACATTTAGGCCCCGTTTACTCTACGAGATTTTCCATCTCCACCTGTCCATTTGTCGACTTGAGCAAAACACTGAATCCTAAACTGCCCCCAGTGGACGGACTGAGCATTGCAGCCGCCTCCATTGGAGCGTGAATCCACGTGTGAATGTGATTTAAGAGTGTAAAGCTCTTTGCGGCGGCTCAGGCAGCTGAAAAGCGACATAAGTGGAATTCATTTATCATGTGGGGGCGCTAATGAGCAGAGTGTCTCGTCTTGTTTGTTCTTCAGGCTCCAAGAAGAAGACGAAGGTCATCAAAAACAACCCCAACCCTGTTTGGAACGAGGTAAGACCTCCACAAACACCCTTCTTCTCCTCCTCCTTCCTCTTCTCCTTCTTCTTCATCTCCCTCCTCTTCTTATGATGCTCATGATTGAAATGTAAAATATCAACTTAGTTTCTTGTCGTAAAGACCCATTTTTATGCATCGTCAAAAAAAAGCTTTAAAAAAGGTATTTTGCATCGACTATGAAAGGAAGTATAACCAATAGATCCCTCCTCTTTTTGAAAATGGTGTGAATAATGTTTGCAAGATTACATCCACTTTAATGTCAACATTTTCCTCATACATTCCAGAATTTGTGCAGATTATTATTTTATTTACGACTCAGGAAACTGATTTAAAGCAAATAGTCAAATTGAAAAGCTTTTCTAACTCATCGGGTCTGTTTGGAAGCTGACGTGAACTCTTCTGTACCGCCTTAATTTAATTACTGTTGGTACCGATGTCAGAAGTTTAGTGTTCACAAGAACTTTTTCTGAAACAGAAAACCTCACTTCTATCAGGCTTGTTTTCAAAAAACTGTTTCTAATTGTCTTCAAAACCCAAAATATAAAAAAACCTTTTCTCACAAATTGCTAAATTTCTGCGTGCTATCGATGTTTTCCGTTAAAAATGTTGAACTCTACTCCAGACTGTTGGCTCTTTCGACCTGTTCTCCGTGTTTCCCCTCCCCTCCCTCAGGGTTTCGAGTGGGACTTGAAGGGGATTCCCTTGGACTCCGGAGCCGAGATTCACTGCGTCGTCAAAGATCATGAGAAAATGGGCAGAAACAGGTACCGTGGACCGCTGGGCGTGAATCCTCCGCCTCGTCGGGCAGAAAATGAACAAACACAGTTCAGCCGTTCCCGTGGCTCAGGGAACAGGAAGTGAGATAAGGGGTGGGGGGGTGCGGCAGGCGGACCCTCCAGAGGGTTATTTCTGGATCGCGTCGCTCCGTCAAGACGTCGGGCGAGTCGGGTTTTATTCCAGACGTATGAAGGCATCAGGTCATCCTCTCATTGTGACGTCAGTCCACTCACATTTCCACCCATTGACTCGGTGATGTGCAGACTGATTAATTGATGCGCTGCTGGTACACGAGGACCAGAGCGTGACCTTTTTGTTTACCGGGAAAATCTACATGAATCAGTCAAGTAACTTTTGTAGTCTTTTGTGTTCAGGAGGCATCTGTTGGCTCACCCCTTCACTGGGTTCAGATGGCGTTCACATTAAACTTTAGAAACCGGATCAAACCGCCTGGACGATGTCACGCAGTCACACCAGCTGCCGGGTTACCAGAATATGATTATAGCAACGTTTAAAACCACCTAAAGTTGAACTAAAATAGAGAAGGTATAACAGCTGTGTGTGTGTGTGTGTGTGTGTGTGTGTGTGTGTGTGTGTGTGTGTGTGTGTGTGTGTGTGTGTGTGTGTGTGTGTGTGTGTGTGTGTGTGTGTGTGTGTGTGTGTGTGTGTGTGTGTGTGTGTGTGTGTGTGTGTGTGTGTGTGTGTGTGTCCAGGTTCCTGGGGGAATGTCGTCTGGCTCTCAGAGACGTCATCAACTCCCCCAGCCTGTCCGCCACCTTCACCGTCTCCCTGCTGGACACCAAGAGGAACAACACCGGGGTGAGTGCGATTTTTTAAAAACAAACAGCAGAAGCAGGTCGGGTCTTATTTTTTTTTCTGCTCACACCACACACACATTTATCCAGAGATATGCCACGAATCTATACAGAGTGTCTGTATTCAGAGGTTATTCTGCAACCAGTAGAAATACAGTAGAAATTCAACCTGTGGTCAACTGTCCATCGGACGGTTGCAGGTTTGATTCCACACCAGGACACTGAATCCCAGATTGGCTTGGTAAATTGCTCGAACATATCGTCGTGCCCAACGTCACTTCTTCCACAATCTCACAATCGGGGAATTAATTGATGAGGTCTCCCCGAGTCGACGTGTCATGACGTGTTTCCTGTCTCCTGCAGGCCACTCTGTCCCTGCAGGTCTCTTACCTCCCTCCTCCAGGATCGGCTCCCGTCTTCCAGCCTCCGTCCCACCCGGAGATGCTTCCCCACAGCAACCCCAACGTGGAGCTGGACACGGTCACAAGTAATAAGCGTCCGTCATGCGGCTCGTCGGTCATGTTCGTTTGTCTCCAGTCGGCCATGTTTTCTTCTCTGCCGCAGTGATTTCCCTGGATACCCTCGGCGAGGAGGACACGGAGAGCATGATAATGCTGGAGCCCGCGGAGGACCAGGGCCCCGACGACGGGCGCTCCATGGTGATCGTCGGCCCGCAGGGGCCGTCCGGTCAGGAATCCCCCGCGGCGCAGACGCCAAAGCGCGCGCCGCCGTCCTACAACGCCCACGGTGGGCTGAGGAAGAGGAGGCGAGGAGCCAGCAGCCAGCCCAAGCCGCTACCCAACAAACCCCAGGACCTACAGGTCTGTTGCTTTATGACCTTTCGTGGCGCCATACGCACAATCGAACAACCAAATGTTGCCGTTTAGATTCGCGTGCGGGTCATCGAAGGGCGACAGCTGCCGGGCATCAACATCAAACCCGTCGTCAAGGTAACGGTAGCCGGGCAGAGCAAAAGGACTCGCATCAGAAAGGGCAACAACCCGTTTTTTGATGAGGTGACAGAGACTTTTCTTACCTTCATATCCATGTTGTCTCCAGTTCCGACATAAAAAAAGTGTGACTTTGCTTTGTTTCGCTCACCAGACCTTCTTCATGAACTTCTTCGAGACGCCTTCAGATTTGTTTGATGAGCCGATCTTCATCACCGTGAGTTTGGTCATTCTGTGACTTCAAATGAATCATTCGGGACGCTTTTGTCAAATTGAATGTAAAGCACGTCGTCTTAACACCGACAATCCATGTTTCTAATTTCAGTAAATCACTAACCTTCCTCTCTCCCTGCGTCTCAGGTGTGTGACTCTCGCTCACTGCGAACAGACGCCGTGATCGGGGAATTCAAGGTATGCTCTAATGGCTACGGCTTCACCAAAAATAGTGATGAACGATCGTAAAACGCGGAATTAAATGCGAGGAAACGACAGATTTGAAGACGATTTGCACTGGAAAAGATTTCAGTACCACCTTCCACCACAAGAGGGTGTCCATATTGCATCCACAATGCTCCTACGACATGAACATGGAATTATTTGAAATCTTCGCACTGTGCCTTTAAGGTTGAATTCCGGCACGTTGAAGCAGAAGAAATGAATTAAAGTCTGTTGTTCTTCCTCAGCTGGACGTGGGCACCGTCTACAACGAGCACAGTACGTACATTCTTGTCAATAACGTAGCGTAAAGTAACTAAAATATGACAAAAAAAAAACAACAGTTAAAAAAATATTGGGATTACAAGAATAAACATTTGGAAAGCTGCAATTCCTTTTTCTCATTGAGTCCACTGTTAGCTTTAGCATTAGCGTTATGTCAATATGTTGTCTCCAGTGGATAGCCGCTCTGTTACTCTTTCACTTAACTCCTGTTTACTGGAGGAGAACTTAAAGTACTTTTAGACCACATTTACACGACAGCGTTTCAAGTGAAAACGCATCTTTTTTTATGTTTTCGTGTTACGCGGTCACGAAAACGACGTAGTAAGCATTCCAGGCCACGAGGTGGCGCTGGTGGTTGTTTTTGTAATGAAACCACAACCTGATTTTGTCCAAAATGACCATTTTCAACTTCTTTCAGGACACTGCTTCCTCAGGAAGTGGTTGCTGCTGTGCGACCCAGACGACCTCTCTGCCGGGGTCAAAGGTTACCTGAAGGTCAGCCTGCTCGTGTTGGCGGCCGGCGACGAGCCGCCGGTGAGTAACGCCAAATAACGGACAAAAAAAACCGAGAAACCCGAGGAAAGCAAGTCGCCAAGAAGCGGTGAGAAACAATAAACTTTGGTAAATAATTCCAGGCGGACAAACGCGAGTGCGTGGAGGACAAAGAGGATATCGAAGGGAACCTTCTGAGGCCGGCCGGTCTGTCTCTCAGGGGAGCCACGTTCACCTTGAGGATCTTCAGAGCCGAAGATCTGCCACAAAGTGAGCCCTCCTCACACACGTCGGGGTAATTCAACCCGTTCCCAACACAAGCTGAGAGTTTCTGCCCCGTGTCTGCAGTGGACGACGCCTTCATGGACGGAATGAGGCAAATTCTTGGGTTTGATAGCAACAGGAAGAACCTGGTGGATCCCATGGTGGAGATCCACTTTGCTGGCAAGACGGTGAGTTTCTATCAGGCCTGTGTGAGTGTTCTCCTTCAGACGTCAGGAAATCACCAGTAAGTGTGTTGTCGTCCCATTTTCAGGTCTGTACGAAGATTATGGAGAAAAACGCCAATCCGCAGTGGAACCAGAGCCTGAGCATGCCCATTAGAGTAAGAAACAGTACAGACACACGGATTATGAACTAGTATTGTGCTACTTTATTAATATACAAGTGGGTTTTTTCTCCCTTTCTTAGTTTCCATCCATGTGTGAGAAGATGAGGCTCAGAATTCTGGACTGGTGATTCCTGTTTGATACACGATTCATTTATTTTTTCTTCTAAACTTTTTCATGTTTTGAGTTCGTAAAGAAGTTTGCCGTTAGTTCAGAGCTTTTCCACCAGCGAACTGGACAGATTACCTGACCAAGCAACGGAACAATCAGCCAGTCCGACACTAACCGATCGGCCAGTAAACCAAGTGATTGATCGATTAACAAACTGACTCGCAACGAATCGGTCAAGCAGCCAACTGACTTACTCGCAATTTCACCAACTTGACCTTCTGCTCAATCAAACAAACATCCAACACACCGACCGACCGACCGACCGACCGACCGACCGAGCCACCGACCGACCGAGCGAGCCACCGACCGACCGACCGAGCCACCGACCGACAGAGCGACCGACCAACCGAGCCACCGACCGACAGAGCGACCGACCGACAGAGCGACCGACCGACCGACCGAGCCACCGACCGACCGACCGACCAAGCGAGCGACCGACCGACCGAGTGACCGACCGAGCGACCCACCGAGCGACCCACCGAGCGACCCACCGACCCACCGAGCGAGCGACCGACCCACCGACCGAGCGAGCGAGCGAGCGACCGACCGACCGACCAGAGCCACAGCCTGAACCGTTCATCTTGGACTAACGGCGTCTCTCAGAGCTTTGGTCTCTTGTCTTTTTGCCTCCAGGGACAGAGCCAGCCACAACGACGTCATCGGCACCACCCACCTCTCCATGTCCAAGATCTCCGCTCCGGGAGGAGAGATAGACGGTGAGTGGGTCGAAACGGGACTCCGTCACCTCCGTTGGCACTCGGTCGGGAATACTAGTTTGTGTTACGCTGCAAAACAAACTGAAAACTCTCTTTGACGTCAGTAACCTTATGGGACATGGTGTCTCCGGGTCTATAAAGAGGACAGAAATAGTTTGACCTCCAGTTTCAACTGTCCTTTAAGGGAAAACAGTGGATTTTAATTTTGTTACTCCTGAGCTCGATATTCTTTAAAAATCATGAGCTTAAACCACCTTTTAAATGTTTTGTTCTCGCCTTATTTCTAACAAAACTCCCAGTGACCCCCTGAGGCTGTGTCGACTCTCTACGTTCCAACATCTTCTGGATATACGGTGGATTAGATTAGAATTATTATAGTTTAGCTCTATACACATTAGAGCTCGTGTGTTCAGGAACACAAGGCTTCTTCTCATCCAGTCCGGTTTTCACTGAATGTCTTGTTGTGGGATTTCCAGGTGACATAACGTGCACGAGGACTAACCCTCCACTGTCTGTGTGCCGAGCGCTCGATATCGCCGTGTTTTCGGTCTTGTGGGTAACTTTGGTCTTGACACGCACGAGGCTTGACTGGAAATCTTGGCTGATAATGAATCATTCAGGTCTGACTGCTGCCAGGTTCAGTATATATGAGTCGGGTGACTCGTCTCATTTTTATCAGTCAACAGCAGCTTCAGCACTGGTCAGATTTTCCGTTTTTACTTGTGTCACAATCTGATGCTGCTTGGAGTCGACGCAGGAGAGGAGGTAAAGGAGTCACTGCACCACCTTCTGGCACTAATGGGGTATTACATCACAGCCTTAAAAAAATTTAAAAATCCTTGATTGTTCAAACCTGCCGCCTGGTAGTGACACTGAGGTGTTTATAACCAGCAGTGTGGTTGTTCTAAAATGAACCTGCACCGATGAGCCATAACATTATGACCAGCTGTATTGTAGACCCAGTAAACATTCTGGTGTCTCCCCATCGTTCTGCTTCCCGCATCAGCCTTCAGGACCCAAGGCCGGTTTACAGAGCTGCAGGAAATGCGAATATCTATAAATGGCTTCCAGGATGGAACTTGCATTTTTGGTTTAACTTTTGATAAATGAGGGCTTTTATTTTGAAGGAGTTTTGGGGCTTCTGTCTTGAAAGCGAGCTCACCCCGAGCCTCGCTAACAACTCAACATCAGTTTCCAAGACTTTTTGTCATTTTAATAAACAAGGACTTTTATTTTGGAAAAGAAAACGGGGGCTTTTGTTTTGAAAGCCAACTCCCCTCTAGCTTAGCTAACAATGTGATGTCAATTTATGAGATTTTTAATGTCACTTTAATAAACAAGGACTTTTATTTATTCTTTTAATTGGCAGCTTTTATTTTGAAAGCAAGCTCACCCCCAGCCTAGATAACAACGTAACATCAATTTCTAAGATTTTTAATGTCATTTTAATAAACAAGGACTTTTATTTTTGAAAAAAAATGGTTTTTTTTTATTTTGAAAGCCAGCTCCCCTCGGCCCGAGCTAAACGCTTGATATCCAAACCTGTTTGCCGCCTGAAACGCTGGTCGTGTTGCACGGTGTGTCCAGTGTGTCCAGTGTGTCCAGTGTGTGGTCTGGGTTTCAGTGGCGTTGAAAGATAATCTGTCTCCCTTTTAAATGTCTGACTCTGAAACCATCCTTCCTCTCTACGCATTCAGATGACTTGACTCCACGGACCGTCCACCCCGGCAGTACGTCCACCATCCTCTTTTCACCGCTGCTCACTCTCTCCCACACCTCCCTGCTTGTGGCGCCATGTTTTCTCTTCTACCCTCAATCACGGCTAAAAGTCTGATTCTCTTTCCACAAAATGAATCAAGTTTCATTCCGTGTGTCATAATTTCTTCATCCTCCTTTGAGTCGTAGCTTTTCATCGTCCCGTATTTAAACTAACGTTTTTTTTTTATTTGTCCTCCTGTCATTTCAGTGGATGACAGTCTTGGTTTCCTTCCCACGTTCGGCCCGTGTTTCGTCAACTTGTACGGGAGCCCCCGAGAGTTCACCGCCTTCAACGACCCCCACGAAGCCTTGAACTTAGGAAAGGTAAAGCCGCCTTATCTTTTTTTTTTTTTTTTTTTTAAACGACGGATTAAAACGGATCCGTCACCAGACGTAAAAAACTACAATATTATAAGTAAAGCAAAGTAAACAAATGTAATTGATAATTAAGTAGAAATAGTTAATACTGTCAAAATATTACCTGTTTTTTAATTACAATTAAATGTGAAAAAAAAAACAACACAAACTGCAGATCAATCAAACGATCCTAATAAAGCTTGTGGCGTGCCACAGGGCACAGTATTGGGGCCCAAATGGTTTATAAACTACATCAAAGTTTTCTGGTTTGCAGATGATACACTTATATTTGGATATGATCGTAGAAATTATTCATTATTCATGTTATTATTATAACATTTATATGTTGGAAACGAGCCTTAATGGAGCAAATTTGGTGAAATCCACAACGGCTGTTTGGATATTGACGCGCATTCCTTTACTTTCCAGTATTCTTACCAAATCTAAGAGGAAAAAAAAAAAACTTCATATGGGTGATTTAGAATGTAACTTTATTTAAAAAAATCACTTATAGAATACGTCAAACAAAAATCATCATGCACCTTGAAATTAGTTGTGTATTTCAAGACACTGAAGATCCTTCATGAAGGCAGACGTTCTTGTTGGATCTCTGGTTGAAGTGTCTCTCTCTCGCCACCAGGGGGAGGGCGTGGCCTACCGAGGCCGAGTGTTACTGGAGCTCACCACCAAGCTGGCGGACAAACCCGAGCAGAGGACGGAGGACGTCCCCTCGGACGACCTTCTGGTGGTGGAGGTGAGACAAAGAGAGAGAGAGACGGCCGATTGGGAGAAAGGACGTCGTCTCTCAGCGTCTCCCCTCTCTGTCTCGTCTCACAGAAGTTCCTCAGGAAGAGGAAGTTCTCCCTCTTCGTGGCGTTCTACTCGGCCACCCTGCTGCAGGACGTCGACGACGCCATCCAGTTCGAGGTCAGCATCGGTAACTACGGCAACAAGTTCGACTACACCTGCCTCCCGCTGGCGTCCACCACGCAGTTCAGCCGCGCCGTGTTTGACGGTAGGTCAGAGGTGAACAGCCATCGTTAAACGTGAGCGGATGAATGTTCATGTCCCTGCAGCGTCATGGACACAGTTAATGTCCGTTCTGGTAGTGAAACGTCCTCTGTTTCATACAAATGAGTGTTTAAAGTACTTCAACTATTTTTTTTTTTTTTTGATAAATCCTTTACTTTTAGTAATTTTATATTATCTCACTCACTCCCTCTAAAATGAACTAAGAACAAATAATAGTATTTTGATAGCGGAAATAAACAAGCAAACTATAAATTACATCATCAATAATTAACTAACTAACCCGAGTATAAATAATTCATTTAAAAACTAAAGTAATATTTACTTTTTGTACATTCTATAGTTTGGATTGAGTTCCCTTGAGCAGAAACCCTCAAACTAAACTAATTCCCTCCGACTGGTTCTGCTTCTGATATATAACCGTCTATAACGTGACGTAAAACACTCACTTCCGGTGGAACGTTCACTCCGGGTGCAGCACATCAGTGACATTACACAGTTTAAAAAGCCGGACAGAGCAGAGTGCAGGACAGTCGCCCCTTTTATCAAAGAAGAGAATCTAAAACATCACAGAGAAGCACTGGACGACCCAGAACTCGAGCCCAGTGTATCATGCAGCCACCAGGTGCAGACAATCACGGGCGCCCCGGTGAAACACATCGGGGCAGCAATCAGACCCCAGGAGGGGAAGTCAAGGAGCCTGAAACCAGAAAACGAAGCGTGAGTGTGTGTGCGTTTCGCAGGCTGCCACTACTATTACCTCCCGTGGGGCAACGTGAAGCCGGTGGTGGTTCTGTCGTCAGAGTGGGAGGACATCAGGCCGCGGATCGAGGCTCTCAACATGCTGCTGGACGTCATCGAGCGACTGGTGCGTCTCTCGTCACCTCCGTCCGACACAATGCATACGCTTCACCCTGCTCAGTTTGACCCTCCGCTTCGGATGTAAACGTCGAGCAAACGTGTTTCCTGTGCAGGAGGAGAACCTGCAGCGGGTGCAGCTGCAGGTGAAGACAGGAAGTGACCTGGAGGAGGTGGAGCTCCGAGTGGTGGAGCTGCTGGATCAGGTCATCGCAGACTGCAGGTAAACACTCAGCTACATCCTGGTTTACACTCCCAGTAACCTGGAGTGAGCGACTGAAGAAGACCCCCCTAAACCCCCCCCTCCCCCTCCCCCTCCCCCAGCGAGCAGCTGCCCCCCCTGGACCAGTGGCAGTGTGCCACCGCCCTGGACCGCTCGCTGAGGCACATCCGGACGCTGCACCTGCAGCAGATCGTGGCGGCGGCGCTCGCTCTCAAACACGGGCCGGAGACCGAGCTGACCACGGTGATGGAGCAGGCGGAGGACTGGGCCGGCAGGCTGAGGGCCATGGCCGAGGAGGTGTGTGTGTGTGTGTGTGTGTGTGTGTGTGTGTGTGTGTGTGTGTGTGTGTGTGTGTGTGTCTACAGATTGTGTATTCAAAGAGGCACAATATACCCAACCATAACAAGTCTGTCTGTGTGTGTGTGTGTGTGTGTGTGTGTGTGTGTGTGTGTGTGTGTGTGTGTGTGTGTGTGTGTGTGTGTGTGTGTGTGTGTGTGTGTGTGTGTGTGTGTGTGTGTGTGTGTGTGTGTGTGTGTGTGTGTGTGTGTGTGTCTGTCCAGCCCCAGAACAGTCTTCCAGACATCGTGATCTGGATGCTGCAGGGAGACCGCCGGGTGGCGTACCACCGCATCCCAGCGCACACCGTCCTCTTCTCCCAGCAGTACTGTGGGAAACACTGCGGACAGCTGCAGACCGTCTTCCTCAAGGCACACACACACACACACACACACACACACACACACACACACACACACACACACACACACACACACACACACACGCACGCACGCGGTCCCTTCTTGACGTGCAGTGTGTGTTGTCCAGTGTCCTCAGGGCAGCGGCGGTGAGGCCAAACTTCCCGGTCAGCTGAGGGTCAAAGTCTGGTTCGGACTCGCCACCGAGGCCAAACACTTCAACCAGTACGCTGAAGGGAAACTGTCCGTGTTCACAGAGACGGTGAGACACACACACACACACACACACACACACACACACACACACACACACACACACACACACACACACACACACACACACACACACACACACACACACAGCTAGACTTTACCCACCTCCACCTCCACCTCTCTCTCTCTCTCTCTCTCTCTCTCTCTCTCTCTCTCTGCAGTATGAGAACCAGACTCGGCTCGCCCTGGTGGGCAGCTGGGGAACTACAGGTCTGACCTACCCCAAGTTCAGCGACGTCACCGGCAGAGTGAAACTCCCCAAGGAGAGTTTCAAACCGTCGCCCGGCTGGACCTGGGCTGGGGACTGGTACATCAGCCCGGAGAAGACGTGAGTCTGCTTCTTCACGCCGGCGCTGAAATCAGTGACGTCGTCAAAGTTCTGTTGATTGTTAACGTGTCTGGTACGCACGGTGTGTATGCGGTGCTTGGTGTGTGTATGGGAAGCGGTAAACAGGTAACGTTGTGTCTCCCTCAGGCTGCTGTTCGACGTGGACGCCGGTCACATGACCTTCACAGAGGAAGTGTTTGAGAACCAGATGAGGTTACCGGGCGGCCAGTGGATCGGCATGCCGGAGGGGTACACCGACGTGGTGCGTCCCCGACCACTCTGCCTTCGTTCAGGAGTTCTCTCATGTCAGGGGATACAAAACGTGTGTGTGTGTGTGTGTGTGTGTGTGTGTGTGTGTGTGTGTGTGTGTGTGTGTGTGTGTCTCAGAATGGTGAGAAAGCTGTGCCTAAGGACGACGTGGAGTGTCCTCCAGGTTGGGTGTGGGAGGAGGTGGAGTGGAGCGAAGATCTGAACCGGGCGGTGGATGATCAAGGTGGGGACCCCTGCTGTGTGTGTGTCTCCAAGTTTTTTGTGTGTTTCATGTTCATTTATGCGTGTGTGTGTTCCATGTTTTTGCGTCTGTGTGTGTTTCATGTTCTTGTGTCTCTTGATGTTTTTGTGTGTGTGTGTGTGTGTGTGTGTGTGTGTGTGTGTGTGTGTGTGTGTGTGTGTGTGTGTGTGTGTGTGTGTGTGTGTGTGTGTGTGTGTGTGTGTGTGTGTGTGTGTGTGTGTGTGTGTGTGTGTGTGTGCGTGTAGGCTGGGAGTACGGCCTCACCATCCCGCCGGACCGCCGCCCGAAGTCGTGGGTTCCTGCGGAGAAGATGTACCACACCAACCGGCGCCGGCGCTGGATCCGGCTGAGGCGTCGGGACCAGCAGAAGATGGAGGCGCTCAGAAAGGTCAGCAGATCAACAACCAGCTTCACTTCCTGTTACTGTTTTAAATCCATAAGAACATGTGTGGGATGATGAAAACAAACTCCCCAGGCTCATATTTAGATTTTTCTTGTTCTTCCTCGTCATTTAGAGCGATTTTATTGTTTTGTTTAGTTGTTTTTTTTAAACACATTAAATTCCCTCTTTTCTCTTTTTGTATGATTTTATAATTTTTTTCTTTTTTAGATATTTTTCTGTCATTTTCTCTCATTCAAATTTTTTGTAATTTATTGTATTTTCCTATTAAAAAAAATGTACAAAAAAAATTATATATTTTTAAATTTGATATTGTAACATTTTGAAATAATTTATTAGCACAAATTCCAGGTGTATATTTTGTATATATTTATCATGATGGATTGTTTCTCATCATTTTCTTGTAGTTTAAAAACAAAGTAAATTTCATGAAAAGAAAAAAAAAGGCATTTTAACTTGTGCGACCAGATGCAATTCTCTGTCTTCGCCACCAGATGGAGGTATTGTTACATAAATGAACATGTTAAGTACAGTTCAATAGTCTTGTGTACCTGAAACGTTTGTTTTTGTTTATATATATTTTTTAACACATTCAATCCACTCTTTTCTCTTTTTGTATTATTATTATTATTATTATTTCCTCTTATTTCATTTTTTTTGTAATTTATTTTATTGTCATAATAAATATTAGTAATTTATACAAAAATAGATATTTTCTAGATTCGATATTGTAACATTTTAAAACATTTTTATTTGATATTAACAAAAATTCCAGTTGTATATTTTTTGTATATATTTATCATGATGGGTTGTTTCTCCTCATTATCATGTAATTTAAAAACAAAGGAAATTTCATTTAATAAAAGGCAAGACTTGTGACCAGATGTAATTCTCAGTCTTAGCCACCAGATGGAGGTATTGTTGCATAAATGAACATGTTAAGTTTAGTTCAGCAGTTTTGTTTCTGAAAGCAAACATTAATATATTTATCTATATTTAAAGAAACCATCAGAAATTGCTAAATCAAGCAATAATCAGTCATGTTCCACCATATTTCACTTTTTAAATGAGAAATTTGAAGATTGCACATGCACCATTATCAGTATAATTTGTCTTTTGCACAAATAAGTTTTGAAATGGACATGTTGGCTCTGTGCATGCATGTTTAAATCTTATTTTTAATATTTTCCTCACATTTATTAATGAAAAGCATCAATCGTGTACATCAGCTGGAGGATGTGGTTGGTTCCATTTAGCTTTGTAGGAACCAGGAAGTGACCAAATATGGTCGTGTGGCTTGACTCCCACTCCATATTCTCTTAATGTTTATGAAAATGCAAAGACGATTCGTTTTCAGTCGAAACGTTGTGTAAAAATACACAAACCAGGAAGGAATGTGGTAAAAATGTTTAGTTTTCCTGTGTGTGTTCGAGCAGCAGCGTCCCGACGAGGCGGAGCGGGAAGGCTGGGAATACGCCTCCCTCTTCGGCTGGAGGTTCCACCTGAAGCCCCGGAAGACGGACAGCTTCAGGAGGCGGCGCTGGCGGTGCCGCATGGAGCCGCTGGAGAAGACGGGACCGGCGGCCATCTTTGCCCTGGAGTGCTCTCTGGTGAGCGACACAGGAAAAAAAAAAAAAAAAAAAAGCAGGCAGACATCTGAATATTCCATCCAAATGTGAGGGTGAACATGTCATTTCAACAACAATGGACTTTAATGTGGCGCTGTAACGGCCCCCGGTCCTCCGGGAGGAACTTTCCAGACTTTAAAGCCCGGCTGCAGGGATTTGCCCCCATTCAGCTACAAATAAGTCCACCGCCGACGAAAAGCCCTGGATGGAAGTGAGATCAGGGCCCGGCACGCTTGCCAAATTGAGAAAATTCATTTCCTAATGGACCTGGCTTTGCGTTCACGTTGAAACAGGAGAGGGTTGAATTCCCCAAACTGTTGCTAAACTTGCAGTCTGAGCTGCGATTGGATGCCGTCGCATTAAAGGTTCCTTACAAGTTAGGCAAGAAGCTGGAACCATGGAAAAGCGCCGCTCGCCAAACGGCCGCCCGAGGAAAAGCCGTTGTGACCCCCGAAAAGCCAGAACGTGGTAGCTCGGGCTTTTAATGTGAAAGTCGTACATATGGAGGGACGATCAGGTTTTTGTCAGAATGTGACTTTAATGTTTCCACAGAGCAGCATCGAGGACCGAAGTGACGACAAGTCGGTCACGACCACGTTTGGAGTCAACAGGCCCACCATCTCCTGCTTCTTCGACCGTGAGACAGAAGCCCTCTCATCATCTCACCCACTCACCTTCCCACCCTCTCACCATTTCATACTCTCACCATTTCACCTTCTCACCCTCTCACCCTCTCACCATTTCACCCTCCCACGATTTCACCATCTCACCCTCTCACAATTTCACCCTCTCACCATTTCACCCTCTCACCATTTCACCCTCTCACCATCCCACCCTCTCACCCTCTCACAATTTCACCATCTCACCCTCTCACCATCCCACCATTTCACCATTTCACCCTCTCACAATTTCACCATCTCACCCTCTCACCATCCCACCATTTCACCATTTCACCCTCTCACCATTTCACCATTTCACCCTCTCACCATCCCACCCTCTCACCCTCTCACAATTTCACCATCTCACCCTCTCACCATCCCACCATTTCACCTTCTCACCCTCTCACCATTTCACCCTCTCACCATTTCACCCTCCCACGATTTCACCATCTCACCCTCTCACAATTTCACCATCTCACCCTCTCACCATCCCACCATTTCACCATTTCACCCTCTCACCATTTCACCATTTCACCCTCTCACCATCCCACCCTCTCACCCTCTCACAATTTCACCATCTCACCCTCTCACCATCCCACCATTTCACCTTCTCACCCTCTCACCATTTCACCCTCCCACGATTTCACCATCTCACCCTCTCACCCCTCTCACAATTTCACCCTCTTACCCTCTCACCATTTCACCCAAGCAACCATCACCCCCCCCCCCCCCCCATCCCTCCCTCCCTCCCTCCCTCCCTCCATCCATTGTGTGTTTCTTTAAATGTGTGTTATTTTCCATCCTGTGTTTCCAGGTGGAACTCGTTACCACCTGCGCTGTTACCTGTATCAAGCCAGAGACCTGCTGGCCATGGACAAAGACAGCTTCTCAGGTACAGGGCTGCTCGTTGCTCCTTCTTGTCATCAGTTACTCACAGTAACTACTCACTGTAATACTCCTCCATGTACTCCTCCCTGTACTCCTCCATATACTCCTCCCTGTACTCCTCCCTGTACTCCTCCATTTACTCCTCCCTGCACTCCTCCTTGTACTCCTCCATGTACTCCTCCATGTACTCGTCCCTGTACTCCTCCCTGTACTCCTGTACTCCTCCATGTACTCCTCCATGTACTCCTCCCTGTACTCCTCCATGTACTCCTCCCTGTACTCCTCCCTGTACTCCTGTACTCCTCCATGTACTCCTCCATGTACTCCTCCCTGTACTCCTGTACTCCTCCATGTACTCCTCCCTGTACTCCTCCCTGTACTCCTCCATGTACTCCTCCCTGTACTCCTCCCTGTACTCCTCCCTGTACTCCTCCCTGTACTCATCCCTGTACTCCTCCATGTACTCCTCCCTGTACTCCTCCCTGTACTCCTCCCTGTACTCCTCCATGTACTCCTCCCTGAGCTGCATTTGTTGGACTGCGGCTTTAAAAGTCCTCATTTACTAATTTACTAAGACGCAGCACGGAAACACGGAGGGTCAGACGTGGGTGACACTGGCAGATCGGAGAGGCTTTTACTTTGACGGGTTCATGGAAACTGGAGTGTGCGTGCGTGCGTGCGTGCGTGCGTGCGTGCGTGCGTGCGTGCGTGCGTGCGTGCGTGCGTGCGTGCGTGCGTGCGTGCGTGCGTGCGTGCGTGCGTGCGTGCGTGCGTGCGTGCGTGTGTTATTGAGGAGGCCTGACAGGCTCAGATGTAAAAACTGAAGCTTTTGAAAAAGGATGGATGTGCAGAGGAAGCGAGGGATGATGGATGTGAGGCCGGGTACGGACAGGGTTAGAGAGAGGGTGAGGATCCCCACATGATGAACGACCGCCGCCCGGCCTTGCTCGCCCCGCTCCGTTGGCTCGCTCAGTGTAACGGATGAGTAGAGGTGATGGATGGGCTTCACTCAGGCGCTAATCTAGTGTTACACGGCGTCTGGGCGGCCATGATTAAAGGGTGAGTCAGGTATCAAACACTGAGCTCTCTCTCTCTCTCGCTCTCTCCCCGTCTTAATCTAACTATTTCCCTCAACTATAGAGCATCTTTCTGCTAACATCCAGATTATAGAGCATCTTCCTCCACTGAGTTCGCTCTGTAAGCGTTAAAGTGTTTGGTTTCTCGTACAGGAGGTCAAACGAGGCCCTGAGTGGAACGTCAGTGCAGAAGAAGTTTGGATTACCTCCCTCAGTTTATTGCCGTTTGCTTGCTTCTGGATTATTTCTGTCCACAAGTCTGTCGTTCTTTGTTTCTTTGTCCCTAAAAATGTCCTTTAATGACGACTGGAATCATCAACTGCAGCTTTTCTTTCCTCTGTGTTTACTTGGCCCTGCGTCTCCCAGTGCTGCCGCTTCCCTACACACACACACACACACACACACACACACACACACACACACACACACACACACACACACACACACACACACACACACACACACACACCCCTCGGGCCTGTTTGTATTGTTGTTTATATGAGCTAAGTGTCTCTTGGGAATGGACGGAAAGACTGTGTGTGTGTGTGTGTGTGTGTGTGTGTGTGTGTGTGTGTGTGTGTGTGTGTGTGTGTGTGTGTGTGTGTGTGTGTGTGTGTGTGTGTGTGTGTGTGTGTGTGTGTGTGTGTGTGTGTGTGTGTGTGTGTGTGTGTGTGTGTGTGTGTGTTAATTGAGCTCTGGTGGGAAAATGCCTCTTAACTTGTGTTTAGCTTAATGCTAACAGCTCCACAGAGGCTCTTTACTGGAGCTACAATAATAAACTCCACTCTCTCTCCGTGTGTGTGTGTGTGTGTGTGTGTGTGTGTGTGTGTGTGTGTGTGTGTGTGTGTGTGTGTGTGTGTGTGTGTGTGTGTGTGTGTGTGTGTGTGTGTGTGTGTGTGTGTGTGTGTGTGTGTGTGTGTGTGTGTTTTTAACATGGAGTCGAGCGGTTGTGACCTGGAATAACAAACTTCTCTTTGCGGCGGTGTTTCCCAGCCCTCCATCTCCAACTCTGCATAGTTTGGAAAACACATGAATTTCTTAAAAAGTGTGTTTCAAATTCTCTTTGTCCGTTTTAATCCTGCCGGATTAGTCGGTGCCAATAATTTGAAACCTTCTCTGCGCTTTGCTCCTCTTTGACCTTCGCCAACGAAAAGGTTATGCTTTTTTTTTTAATTGGTTTGTACGTATTTGACCAACTTTTCACAAAAACTATTGACCCGAACTGCATGGAAATTCCTTGTCATCAGCGAAGGACCAATCGATTCATAACGCGGTCGGTTTTAATCCGATTGATGTCAAACCAATGTCAAAATGTTTAGTTTTAAATTCCCTATCCTCTGATATGTCACATGACATCATTACCCTGGTTAGTGCTTGGGGGTCAAAGGTCACCGGGGGTCAAACCGTGATAAGCAATTCAAACGACCATGACAAAGGTCTGCGCTCTACCGATACGCGTCCTAGTTCCAACATGAGGATCTATATTTCTTCCTCCTGCAGACGCCTACGCCATCGTCTCGTTCCTCCATCAGTCCCAGAAGACGGTGACGGTGCGGAACACCCTGAACCCCACCTGGGACCAGACGCTCATCTTCTACGAGTTGGAGATCTTTGGCGACCCCGAGGCCGCCATCGCCGCCGCCGGCCCGCCCAACGTGGTGGTGGAGCTGTACGACCAGGACACCTACGTGAGTGGTCGGTCTGGAGACGAGGGTTTGTCCCGGTGCGGTGGGCGCTCTGTCCTCAGCGCGTGTGTGTGTGTGTGTGTGTGTGTGTGTGTGACTCAGGGAGCTGACGAGTTCATGGGCCGATGTGTGTGTCAGCCCGCCGTGACGCCGTCGCCCCGCCTGGCCTGGTTCCCCATTCGCCTCGGGGAGAAACCCGCCGGCGAGCTGCTCGCCGCCTTCGAGCTCATACGCAGAGAAAAGGTCAGAGGTCGAGGTTTTCTGTTTTCACTTTGTCGCCGTGGAAACCGAGCTGAAAAGACCCTCCAGTCAGGTTTTAGCATCATTAGGTTCTTTTCTGTGTTTTCACTCTTGAGTAGTTTCTTTTTTTAATATAATGTTTAATTATTGTTTCACTGTTTTGTAGATTCAACTTCTCAAACTTTTATTTTCTCTATTTTCCATTTTGTCGGTTTCATAATTGATTTCATATCACTCACTTGTTTTAATTTTATTCTTTTATTAAGTTAATGTGCTTGTATTTACTCATTTTATTAAAATTTTCATTGAATTTGTATATTTTTATTAATATATTTCTTGTAAAATGAGAGTAAATGTTCATTTTGAAAGTTAAACTTTTGTTTTGCTTCTTTAGTAGTTTAATAAAATATTTTTAATTCCCTTAAAATGTAAATATCATCATGATATTTGATTCTGACATAAAAAAAAAAAAGTCTTTATTATTGACGTTTGGCTGTATTAATGTTTAAAGTTTAAATGTCTGAATCATTTTCTTTGCTTATCAATAATAACGAATTGTTTTGCGTCTGCAGCCTGCGATTCATCATATTCCAGGTCAAGAGGTCGGTTCACCTCAGCTTCTCTCCTCATTCCTTCGCTTTTTCTTAACCTTCACTTTTGAAACGTGACTTTGCTCCCGTCTCGTCCGCAGGGAGACGTCGTGACCTCCAGCCACGTTCTGGACGAGGTACCATCGCTCACAACTCCTCCTTCTTTTCCTTATCCGGATTTTTCAGGAGCTAAAAAAAAATAATCATGAAATCATAATTGATGACCTCGGTGTTTCTTTCTCCTCCGTCGCTTCCTCAGTTGATGTTTCCTGGATTTCTGGCTGAAAACCTGCTGCAGCTGGTAAAAAAGCCCCGACACACTCATCAGTCCTCAATCGTTTCCCTTCGTCTTCGTCTTCGTCGTCGGCGTGTCAAATCAAAACACAAATGGATTCATTCATCGAAAATTCCAAATCCTGAAATCAAGTCCCCCGAGTCCCGAGTCGAGTGGAATACTTCAACTCATCGTTTCTGAAGGAATTTGACGTGTAACTCATGAATTTTGTGTCCCGAGACGTCGAGAATTTGTTTTGGAGGAATTCCTTTATAAATTCCTATTTCCAGGATAACTGGAAGATTATGATGGACGTGACGTCTTCATAACTCATGAAATCCAGCCTCAGGGACTATTTATTTATTTATCTATTTATTTATCTATTTATTTGGAAAACGGCATGTTTTCTGTTATAATTCTGGTTTACTCTTTTTTTTTTTTTTTTTTACTTTATCTTTTTTTTAATGTTTTTTTTTTTTTGCATCTTCAAAAAATTTATTTCTATTTTATTTATATATTTGGAAAACGGAGCACGTTTTCTGTTATAATTCTAGTTTACTTATTTGGATGTTTTTTTTTTACTTTTTTTTAATATTTCTTTTTTTTGTCAAATCGTCAAATATAATATAAATATAATATAATCGTCAAATTTATTTATTTTTTCATATTTAATTTATTTATTTATTTGGAAAACCGAGTGCGTTTTCTGATATAATTCTGATTCACTAATTTTGATACATTTGTTTTACTTTATCTTTTTTACGTTTCTTTTTTTTTGCATCGTCAAATATATTTATATATTTTTTTATATTTTATTTATTTATTTATTTATTTGGAAAACGGAGTTCATTTTCTGTTATAATTCTGATTCGCTCATTTTGATAATTTATTTTACTTTATCTTTGTTTTTTTACATGTTTGTTTTTTTTCCAGCTTCAAATAAATAGATGAATAAATCAATAGATCAGACTTGACCACTATAATGACATTTTTCAAACTAAATCACATATTTTCAAGTTGGGAATTCCGAGTTCCGAGTCAACTGGAATACTTGACTTGTTTCCAGATAAATTGGAATTCTACAACTGATTTTCGAGGAGGAAGTGATGCAACATATTTAACTTGTAATCATAGAAGATGATCACAGTATACACAAAATTTACAGACACATTGTTTTGAGGCTCCCACACATTTTCTCTGCACATGTATTTTATTAGTATCTTGAAAGGAAAGTATACTTGTAACAATGCTTTTTTCCAGAACATAAATTAATATTTATTGAGCAGATTGGATGGGAATTGAACCTCGAGGCTCACTGTGCGACTCACCACTGTCCTGCGTTCCCATTGGCAGGAAGAGTCCGACCTCCCGTACCCGCCCCCTCAGCGAGAACCCAACGTGTTCATGGTACCCCAGGGAATCAAACCCGTTCTGCAGAGGACGGCCATCGAGGTATCGTACTGGTACTTTTATTTTGACAGTCACTGTAATAACAATACAACATAGTCGTCTGTCTACTAGAATATCATTGGTAATGCTTATAGCGCATTATTCTCTGCTGTATGTCTGTGTGGTTTTATTACAAAAACAACCAACAGCGCCCACTAGTGGCCCGGCATGCCAACACATTACATCCTTTTCAGAAAGTTTCCGTGTAAAAAGCAAAACTTTTCGGAAATATAAACACAAAAAACCGGTAGATTTTTCACTTGAAACGTTGTGTAAAAGCATCTCTTCTGCTCCCCCGTTAGGTCTTAGCGTGGGGCGTTCGCAACCTGAAGAGCTTCCAGCTGGCCAGCGTTACCTCTCCCAGCCTGCAGGTGGAGTGCGGAGGCGTCACCGTCCAGAGCTGCGTCATCCGCAGCGTCAAGAAGAAGCCAAACTTCGACGTCAACACGCTCGTCCTTGATGTGGTGAGGACCCGGAGACGCGCCGTACCGTACGTGTAATCAAGCCCGGAGGCCAAATGAGACTCCCGCTGTGATGTGGTTGGCGTCCGCTCGTTTGTCTTCATCAGCGGAGCCACAATAACAGCCGAGGAGAGGCGCACTAATCTCCCGGTAGAGAAGCAATAACATCGACATGAGAGAGTCAACAGTTTTCTGGCTTTCAGACTTAAAGAGATGCAGGGTGGGGAACTTTTCCCATGTCTACCCGCGTATATATCACAGACAAGTCATAAAGCAGGGTGGAAACTTCTCCCCTGGGAAGAGTTCGAATGCTAACTTCATGCTTTTACAATCATGACTTCCAATTGTCCTCATTACTGTGGAAAGCCTCCCCTACTTAAAGTCAGAGTTTGAACTTTGAGGACTGAGTGAAGATTAGAACATGGCTGCTGACGGTGGGAAAATCTAAAGTTGCTCTAACGGGGAAAAAAAAAAAAATCTTTAAAATAGACTTCTGCACAGAGAATAAACCAAAACCATTTCCACTCATTTACGAAGTGCAGATTCCAGTTAGTGAAACAAAAGATTCTGGGATATCAAAGATGGCGTCACGGTAGCTTCAGTGAAAATATCAACATTTGACCGATTTAACCTGAAAGAAAATCCAGACTGTCTCTTTTAATCTCTTCTCCACTGTCCTGGAAGTCGGGACTGCGTCTCGCCGAGTGATGTTGAATATGAAGTTACTGTACCTTCCTATAGAACACTCTAGACGTTGCAGTTCTATGTGCACCTAACCAATCATAGTGAATTAACAGCGTGGCCAAAGGAGAAACGGGGGAGTTGAACCCGAAAAGAAACTCCACCTCCATGGCGTGGAAACGGTTTGGCTTTTCCCCCGATGACAAAACGTGATTTTCCTGCGACTGCCTGCCCGTGAGCCGACGTAATCTATGATGATGCGCCTCCTGCCCAGTAGGGGGAGAAGAAGAGCAACGCTGGCTCCAGCAGGACGTCGTTAATGAGTCCCACCATTTCTTCCTGCCTGTTTAAATTGCGCTTGTAGTAGCTGGAAGTCATTTAAATGCTTTCTGATCAAGTAAAACGATCCTCTAAGAAAAGCAGAACCGCAGCCTTACATGCTTGAGAAGCTGCTGTTCATTTCACAAATCACACGTTTCCTCAGAAACTGAATCAAATAGAATTGTCAACAGACGCCTGATTGGTCGGTCTAAGAAATTGATGTTTGAATAACACATCTGGCAGGAAAGTATAAAGTAATTACACTGGGGAAAAAACCAAAAGCTATTGAAGAAGATATTTCTGTTAAAATAAGAAAAAGTATGCTATTTGTTGGCAGCATTAAAGTTTTTATTAGTAGTTATAATTTGGGGTTTTAAATGTAGGAAAGTAGAAACTATAATTTTTGCCATTTTCGTGTAAACTGACGTTGCCTTTAAAGCATTACTGTGTAAACACAAAACTATTCTGGAACAAAGAATATTTTCACTTGAAGCGTTGTGGGAAAAGGACCCGAGTGATTCCTTGTCGTTATGAATACAGAAGTTACGTCCCTAAACTAGACATCCCCACCATTTTTCACAATCTCCTGTGAATATGTACACTTGATTTTTTTTGAATTAGTTGTTACCTTCATTGTTGAAAGGTTCTACTGATTTCCATTGTGACCGTCACCACCAGAGAAGGCAGGAAAACACGCTGCCCACCTGAAGGCCCACAGAGCATCCCAGCAGACACTGGACAAACCATTGAGTCGGACGACTCATGCTGCTGGATCGTTGTATCGTGGTGTACCTCTCACCATGATTCACATTCTGCGCTGGACTTCCAGTTAACAGTTTTCAACAACGACACTCATTTCAATTAATAATAGAATTCAGAAGCATTTACATAAAAACCCTAATCCACTGTCGTGCTCTTCTTCTCCCTGTGGAACAACCTGTGAAAGAAACCGTCTTCCTTCTTTTTGGATTCCTCCTCTGTCTGTTTCCTCTCTACTTCCGACTCTCTCCGGTCGACGTTCTGGGCTTCTTCCACTCGTTTTCGTTTTTTTTCTCTGACTCTTGCCCTTACTCTTGGCGAACAGCCTCCAGAAGCCTCTCTTCTTCTTCTCTTTGGTCATGATTAGGTCCCCAAAGACCTTGACGACCTCCTCCAGCCAGATATTCTTATCATGGAGGATCTTCATCTCAGTTTGGAGGGCCTTATTCTTAGAGTTAAGAGTCTCATTCTCAACACTGAGGTTGTTTTTCTCAGTCCGGACGACCTTATTCTCAGCACGGAGCATCTCCTGCTCAATACGGAGGGACTTCCTCTGAGTGTGGAGGAACGGCATCTCCATCTCACAACAGAGGGTCTCCTCATTCTTAATGGTCTCCTTCTCAGTCTGGAGGTTCTTCTTCTCAGCCTTAAGGGTCTCCTTCTCAGTCTGGAGGTTCTCCTTCTCATTCTTAAGGGTCTCCTTCTCAGTGTGGAGGTTCTCCTTCTCATTCTTAAGGGTCTCCTTCTCAGTCTGGAGGTTCTCCTTCTCAGTCTGGAGGTTCTCCTTCTCAGTCTGGAGGTTCTCCTTCTCAGCCTGGAGGTTCTCCTTCTCAGCCTTAAGGTTCTCCTTCTCAGCCTGGAGGTTCTCCTTCTCAGCCTTAAGGTTCTCCTTCTCAGTCTGGAGGTTCTCCTTCTCAGCCTTAAGGGTCTCCTTCTCAGTCTGGAGGTTCTCCTTCTCATTCTTAAGGGTCTCCTCAGTGTGGAGGTTCTCCTTCTCATTCTTAAGGGTCTCCTTCTCAGTCTGGAGGTTCTCCTTCTCAGTCTGGAGGTTCTCCTTCTCAGTCTGGAGGTTCTCCTTCTCAGCCTGGAGGTTCTCCTTCTCAGCCTTAAGGTTCTCCTTCTCAGCCTGGAGGTTCTCCTTCTCAGCCTTAAGGTTCTCCTTCTCAGTCTGGAGGTTCTCCTTCTCAGCCTTAAGGGTCTCCTTCTCAGTCTGGAGGTTCTCCTTCTCATTTTTAAGGGTCTCCTTCTCAGTCTGGAGGTTCTCCTTCTCAGCCTTAAGGGTCTCCTTCTCAGTCTGGAGGTTCTCCTTCTCATTTTTAAGGGTCTCCTTCTCAGTCTGGAGGGTCTCCTTCTCAGTCTGGAGGGTTTCCTTCTCTGCACGGAGGGTCTCCATGGTGTTTTGCAGCTCCTTCATCCTCTGGCGCTCCTCCAGTGTGAGATCATTTATCACCAGCTCATCAGGAACTTGAACGGTTTTGTTACTATAAACAATTTTCAAGCTGAGAGTTCCCTGACTGCCTTCACCGACATGAAGGTGCATCCTGACAATCTCAGATGGAGTTCGGGCTATTTCTCTAATATGTCTCTGTGTTGAGAAAAAAAGAAAAAGAAAAAAAAAAATCGATTATAGGAGATTAAAAATGATGTTTTATGTTCTTAAAAAAACCTCCACGCCCCCACTTGGCTGTCACTCCGGAGTGTTTTCAAGTCGCTCATCTTAATCAACCCAAGCATAATATTCAAAGCAAGGAGCCTGAGCAGTCATTATTATTATATATCGTCTGAGAGTAACTTTCCGCTGAGTTTACGTTGGTGCCATTGCATTCCACCTAAGTGTTTTCCTACCAAAATCTACGCTGAAATATGGAAACACCGAGCCCATTTTTCCTACCGGCGGCTCCAGAGCGGGCTCGGGGAGTTTAATGTTAACAATATTAAGGTCTGAAGTTGATCACCTCTGTGTTTTATTATGACAGCTTTAACTGGAGGATGGAAATAGTCGCATATTTTTTTCCCCCCTCAAACACAGAATCCTCGCCTCGGTTTAATGTTAACAAGATTAAGGTCACCGCTTCGACCACCGCAGGAGTGTGACAGCCCCTTTCGACCGGACGGTGGAAATATGCACACGTGGACCGAGTCCAAGCATTTCATGTTAACAACATTAAGTCCACTGCGTAAGTGTTTTGCCACGGGGGCATAAGAAAATGTCATGCGCATAGTTTCCCTAAACGCGACCCTTTGAAGACGTCTAACCACCTCGCTGGGTTTATTGTGTGAGTTTTAACTCATCAGTCCCACTTAAGTCCTTTTTAATGAAGCTCCAGAGGTCAAATGGATCACAGTCGCCAATTTATTCTTTGAATCGCGATGCCCAGATGAGAGCCGTCACTGAAACATATTGTCTTAAAATGAGTCATTTATTTTTTCATTTCCACCGCGCACCTCAAAGTTCATAAAAGATACGGCTCCCCACATGGAAGCGTGTTACTGAAGAGGAAAACAACATGAAAACGGCTCCTCGTGGTACAAACAATAACCGAGTGGAACGCAGGGCCTCGATAGTTTAATACGGGAGGCGGGGGGGGGGGGGGCGCAAACATAAAGCCCAAGGGCCAAATCTGGTGCCGACGCAAAGTATGCTCATGTTTGAAACAGTTTTTATCAGTTCCAGAAACAACTCAACACAGAGCGGTGAAAGTTAGCGAAGTAGCATTAAAGCGATGGTTGAGGAAATCTTGCCGTATGAATAGTGACGCACCTCCCAACATGAGTCTGAAGGTGGAACTTTTCAAAAACGCTCTGTCATGTGGTACATTTTCTATTGCAAAATTTTAAACTTGCGTTAAATCATTAAAGTACTATGGCACCATGGCTGTATGGATATTACCGACCACGCGGCTGGCCGCGATCAGGAACACAAGCTAACGCTAAAGCTAGCAGTAAGTTTGTGACCGGTAACCTCTTTATCTTGATCTCTAAAGTTTATATTGGAGGTTCACTTTACCTTTTGGGATATCTGTACGAGCCGTTCATGCTTAATGTTGTCGGGTCGTTTAGTTTATTTAGATATTTTTCGTTGATGCATCATGTGGACACTTGATGGCGGTAATTAGACAGTTTGTATATGTAGAGTTCATGGGTGTCAGGAAGAGGAAGAGACAGGCAGGAGGAGGGCACACAGTTCTCACCAGACGAGGACAAAGAAAGGAAAACCCTGGCATGTTCTTGTGTAATTAAACCATCCACTAAACTAGAAATTCTGTTTACGGGTCTGCGTCAGTTCGGCCCTGCTCCACCTGTGTAGCAACGCCAATAACCGGACAGTGGGACCTCGAGAAGTGGTCTCTAATCTGTTTCCGTCATCTTTCCGAAGCGGCTTCCATGCGAGGAGCTCTACATGCCGCCCGTCATCGTCAAAGTCATCGACAACCGTCAGTTCGGGAGGAAGCCGGTGGTCGGTCAGTGCACCATCCGCTCGCTGGAGGAGTACCGGCGCTCCGAAGACGAGGACCGGGCCGCGGACGAAGAGGAGGTGGAGGAGGACGGAGGATGGAGACGTAAGACGATGAATGAATGAATGAATGGAGCAGTGATGGGCCAGTAATGTGTTTTAATCGTGCTGTTCCGTGTTTGGACGTGCAGGTGAACCGTCACACCTGATCTCTGAGGATGTGTTCATCGACATCGGTGATGAAGAGCCACTTGTGCCCGACCAGGTAAAACCTTCTGGGTACTTCCTTTCAATCGTTTCACTTCAGAGTCTGAGAGTCTCTCCATAACGTTCCCTGAAGATGACTGCCGTCACAAAGCAAACTAAACCTTCTGCCTTTTGGGCAAACGGCGGAGCGCAGTGATGCAGGGGAATACCATCCGCCCACTCTTAGGACCCAAACCGATTTGTGATTCGGCGTGCCACTGAAGCATCAACGAGAAAGCAACAGAAGAATCTGAAGTTATCCACAATTTTAGTTGTGCTGGATGAATGGACGCCGATATAAACACCACAAACACAATCGGGAACGACTCAGGCCTCGTTTGCACAACAACAAACCTTCGGTAGTGTTCTGGGCGTCCGTTTACACGACGGGCCGCTGAAAACGCAACTTTTTGAAAACACTCTTCACCCATCTCCGTTGTAACTAAAGGGTCAGTCGGTCATTTGTACTGTGGTCTTATTTTTATATGTATTTCCCCAAACCTCTGCATAATACGTTAAATGGGTGTAAAATAACACTGAATAAAGTACAGAAAAGTAAAGCTGTAGGTATTCTCCATTTAGCTGGGTATTGTGAACATACAAATACCACGTTTCTCCAATCAAGAACTTTAAAATTTGAGGACTTGATTCAATTCAGAACGAATCAATTCCTTTTTCAAATACAACTAAAAACTTCTTCCAACAAATATCCAAAAAACAAGTTTTGTACCAGAGAAGAAAAGAAATGTACCTAATAAAGGAGTACTTCCTAAAAATCTCTAAAAAACATGTGTGTTAAAAGATGTGGAGTGGAATTCTGGGATTATCTGGAGGATTACATCGAAGCCTCTATATAGCTTTTTTTGAACTGCACCAGATTATTAAACGGTACTTCCTGCATAAATATGCAAAGGTAGTACATAGCGGGAGCTCCCTTGTTGCTGTGTGCATTTCTGTGAAAGAAGCAAGGGGGCGCTACAGAGCTCTGGAGCTGGGTTATAACCAAATCCTCTCTTAGTTCTAGAAGCAAAGGTCTGGATTAGTTGTAATCAGAATGTGGGTTAATTACAGCAACTAGTTTACGGGTTACCTGTAAGAACTATGGTCGAGATTAGAGGTATGGGTGAGTTGTAACAATGGAAATGTAGAAGTCCTGAACACCGGTTACATAAACTAGCAGCTCTGACGTTTATTAGCAGACACATGCAACTAGTTTGTTTCCAATTCCGAAGGCATTAGTTTAATGGACGGCGGAGAAATGTCCCGATGAACCGCCGTCCTCTGATCTCCCCTTCTGCCGCGCAGAAACTTAGGATTAGAACTTTTAGTGGAGAAAGATTCTGTTTTCTTCAACTACAAATCAAACGTCGCGGCTCCCGGCTGAGAGGTCTGGTGGAAAACTACCTGTGGTTCGGTCAATGGAGAAAAAAGGCGGAGCTTGTCTGAGACTGACGGACTTCACAGCCAATCGGGAGAGAGGGTTTTGGTCCTGCGGCCAATCAGGCTCAGAATGTGTGTGAGTGTGTGACGGTGGTGTAGTTGTAGTTGTGTACCTGTAGAATACTTTTCTTCTACAAGTTCTACTTTTATAAGAGCTCAAACCTTTTTCACCAATAATACCTCCGTAATTCATTAATCTGTTCTTTCTTTCTTTCTTTCTTTCGTTCGTTCGTTCGTTCGTTCGTTCGTTCGTTCGTTCGTTCGTTCTCTCTTTCTTTCTTTCTCTCTTTCTTTCTCTCTTTCCTTCTCTCTCTTTCTCTCTCTCTTTCTCTCTTTCCTTCTCTCTCTCTTTCTCTCTTTCTTTCTTTCTCTCTATACATCTCCATTCATTCATTAGTTGGTTGATTCATTCATTAAATGTTTATTATTTCCTGTCTTCTAGTCTTCCTCATTATTCTCCCTTCATCTTTCACTTATTATTTTTGTTCTTTATTTATTTGTTTGTTTGTTCGTCGCCTCGTTTTTTCTCTAACTATCGGGAACGAACGTTCTCTTCACCAAAACAACGGAGCTCTCAGGAGAGAAACTGCGCCGCTCCACTACGGCAGATTTTTGTGTCTTTCTTCACGGTCTGATGAAGAAACCACGTCCGCCGACATTAAACCTCCTCTTGACTCTGAACCGCTGCTGCAGCTCATTACAGCCTTTCTTCGTCTTCATCAGAGAGAGGAAGGTCGTGTTCAATTAGGAGACCACGTTATTCATCATTATTGGTTTTTGAAAAAGAAAAAAAAAAAGGTTTCGTCAAAGGGGGGGAGGGGGGGGGGGGTGCATAATGGCACCGGCCTGTAAACACACACCAGTGTGTGTGTGTGTGTGTGTGTGTGTGTGTGTGTGTGTGTGTGTGTGTGTGTGTGTGTGTGAGCCAACGAGAACGAACAGGGGCCGAACAAACTGTGGAATCAGACTGCGGCTCCTGAATCGTATTCAAAGGAGCAGAAAGATCAGTAGCTGCAGTCGTCGTCGTCGTCGTCGTCGTCGTCGTCGTCGTCGTCGTCGTCGTCGTCGTCGTCGTCGTCGTCGTCGTCGTTGTTGAGTAAAGGTGAAGGAGTGAGCAGGAGGCAGCGGGGATGAACGAGAGGATCTAATTCAATATATTTCAAAATATATTCGTTGTACTCGTTCATTTGACGCAGAAACTTTTCACGAGACAGAAGAGAGGAGTGAAGGTCGCGATTCTAACGTTGATTATTTCAAAATAAAAATCTTGAGGGAAAAAGGTTTTTTGCTCTGTATCGGTTTGAAAAAATGACTTTTCTAATTTCTTATTTCTTAATGAGCTTAAACTGAATATAAAGGTGATCTATAAGCATAATTTTTTTTTTTAACTTTAACTCTTGGAATGTGATGGTAATGATGTGGCTAACTCTAACCCGCTAACCTGAAAGTGTGTGTGTGTGTGTGTGTGTGTGTGTGTTTCTGTGTTTGCTGTACTTTGTAGTTTGCAGATGGAACCTCTTCAGCTATCATTAACCTCTCAACCTCTAGTTCCAGCCTCCATGTAGGTAACACGCTCACCCTTTAACTCATTTCACTCATTCATGTTCACCAAAACGTCACGCCATGTATTTACTGGGAAAGCGAGGTGCCGTCAGAACATTCTATTTCCAAACCATTAAAAAGCCGTCAGGGTCACGGGGGACGATAAGGCAACCGGAAACCCTAATACTACTTCTTAAAAACACAATACCATTGTGAAAAAGAAAAAAAAAAATACTATTGCTTGTAATCCTAATCCCATTGTCCAAATATCCAATGTCAATGCTTGAAAATGTAATACCTCTAATTGAAAACCCAAATCCTATTGCTTAAAAATGTAAACCTATTGCCTGAAAATCCAGTCCCAGTGCACGGAAACCAAATTGCCATCGCCGACAGACCCAGTAACACTGCCTTGAAATGCAGTACCATTGGCCGCAAACCCAATACTATTGCTTAAAAACCCAATACCAATCCTGGAAAACGTAGTACCATTGCTTGAAAAGATAATATCAATGCTGAAAATCCCAATATCCTTGAAAACCCAATACCAATCCTTGAAAACCTAATACTCTTTCTGGAAACCTAGTACCATTCCTGGAAAACCTAGTACCATTCCTTGAAAATGTAGTACTATTCCTTGAAAGGATAATATCGTTGTTTAAAATCCCCATATCCTCGCTCAAACATTCCAACATGCAGTAAAGATATACTAGGAAAAGTACATTTCCATATCCTTTTGCATACAAAGCAGCTGTACTGGTTCTGAAGTGTTTTGGTACTATAAAAGAACAAGTCACAAGTCTGACTCAACGGTCACCTTTACTTTGAAATAAAGTTTCTCTCGACATGCCACATACGTGAACATCGTTGCCGCGGCCCGTCGGACGATAAGAAGAAGTACATCTTGAAGTTTATGATCGCACCTCGTTTTCCTGGTTTTCTTATCACCACACTTCAGACTTGGGCGACTGGCAGCACGCCGGCCACGGGGTGCAACTCCATATACCAAAATCTTAACTGGTAGAGTCTCTGTTTGAAATATTTAATGTAGTAAAGTTGTATTTAAGATTGTTTTGTTCATTGAACCTGAGCAGTATTAAGCTATTTAGGTCCTAAATAACAAACCCTTGGACCTGGAATCACTTTTAATCACTGTTATTTAATCTGTTCTTTAATTTATTTTAAAGTCAGCGCTTTATATTAATGTTGGTTTAATCCGGAGACGTACTGTTTAGTTTAGTTTAATAACCCGAGCAGCTATAGCTGAGTGTGAAATCTGCACGTTGCTCATCTCTCATGTATTTTCTTCTGCGCCTCCCGTCTTGTCGTAGATCTGCTCACATTGGCAACAAATGGGCTTTGGATTTTATTCTGAAAGGTAGAGCGACTCACTTATTAATGGAAAATATGTCATTTGTGAGACCAAGCTTGTTTTGTAGGGTTCTATTTGAAAAGAACCCCTTTGTCTTACAAGGCTCGTGTTCTAAAGGAAAACAACCCACATGAAATTAAACAGATTTAGTTTTTTATCTGAACAGTTTGACAGAACCTCTCAGACCGGTTAAAGTTCTGGCACAGATCTCCGCTCTCACCGGTTTGACCCCACGTATTAGACGATCCCACTTTCTCACTTTTATTTGTGCCATTTTATTCGTCGTTTCAGTATTTTTCCCCAATTAATTTTCTTTTTTCTACGATTAATTTTTTTAAATCCATTGTTTGCAAATCCAGCCATTCTGGATGTTTTACATTTTTCAGCTGTCTGCTGGAGATGAAACAATTTTTTTAAAAATATCTATGGTGGAATGCAAATTAAATAAAATAGTTTATTTACTTCACATATTCTATTTGAAGGGTTAATTTGCACGCAATAAGAAAAGAGTGCATACCAGTGGCCGGCCGGAGCCGCGGGAAGATTATTTGTTGACGTTCAAGTCGGTAGCAGAGGCCTAATTTTACAGATCTATAGCCCTTTTCATGATTAAGCTTATTTTCAGTGAGCGACTGCTGGAAAAACATTGAGAGACGATCTGTAAGGAATGAGATTTAAAAAAAAAAAAAACTTTTTACATTTCTTGGTCTCGTCTCAGGAAAATACGTTGTAGTTTTATTTTTATTTTTTTCTTTTCTTAAACACAGCGAGCCGTGTGGTTCCAGAGGAAATCTGATCCCAGATCTGAATGGGAGACCACGCTCCTTGTTACATTCTTCCATTTTATTTTTCTAAGCCAGGTCAATTTGAAGACTCGGGCTGACCCGGACCAGACTGTGCACACAAACAGTGCACATCCAGTGGTGCTCGCGCTCACTCCGCCCTCCGACAGTAATTGGGGGGTGATTTCTTTCTCTCCAAACAAAGATATTTGTTTTATTAAGGGTCAGATATTGAAACCAGTCAAATTAAAGGCTCCACTTTCCGTCTGGCCCGGGCCAAAGTCAACAGAGCTGCTATAGATCCTCTATACCGCAACGCTCTGCGAGCAGACGGTTACAGGAGGACGAGGGAGGGACGGATAAATGGGTTAAGGAGGGAGAGGAGGAGACGAGAGGAGAATAGAAGGAATCAGAGAGGCTTTGAGGGGAAAAAGAGGAGGTTAATGTCTCGTGGCTCGCGCTTTCTCATGTGTTGTAAATCCTGGCTTCTTAATCTCTTCGGTCACTGCGAGAGAGAAAAAAAAAGACCCCGGTCATGGGCGTACGCCTGATGATTACCAGATTACCGCAGCTCACGGCGCTACTTCGCAGGGCGGCTTCCAAGGCGGATCAGTCAGATTGGGTTTCAGAGTTGGGAAAGTTTAAGAAAGGCCGGCTGTCAGGAGCGTCGCGGCTCCTCAGACCGCCGAGGCTCCGGAGGCCTCTGGAGATATCCCAGATCTAACGTCGCTCAGATGGAAAATGAGCGTCGGGTGTCACGTCTCATCGGCGGAATCCGCGGCTGATGACAGTATTTATCGAGGATAAAGCCGACCTCTGTGTTTTCTCATTTCCATAAACTCATTGGATTTGAAAAAAAAAAATGGAATAAAATCTGTCAGGTTACTTGCATATGTTGTGGTTTTTGTGTCGGCTCTGGCCGTCGCTGACGTATTTTCGATGAATTTTCGCCCCTTCAGAAAGAAATGTGGTTTTTACTGCCACTCTCCTCAGCTAATAATTCCCTATTTCCCTCTCGCTGCCAGAAAACGCTCAGGTTTGGTTAAAATCCCACTCTGGAATTGTTGTAGTTTGCCTCGGCTTCCATAAATCCGCTCGCCTTTCGAAAGAGAAAAACTAACTGAGGTGGCCTCGTGCCAGGCGACTTTGTGGCATTTTTTTTATTTTTTTGAGGGGGGGGGGGGTTTATAAAACACACATTTATGGCCCCATAATGACACTGTGACCAGAAACAAGATGTCAAAACAGCTTCCTAAATCATGGTTGTTTTTCTTGTTCCGCTAATTTCAGCCACAGGCTGATGTAAGCTGCCGTTCGCCTCCAGAATCCGAGCGCTGCACATACTTGTTGCCTCAAATGTCGACCGAATCTTCTCGATGACACTGGCGCTTTGCTCTTGGAAATCCCACTTTTGGCTGTGGAGACGTGAAGCCCTCAGAGCTGACATTATCAGAGCTTCGTCTTGCGTTCGGATCCAGCGAATGGCGGAGAGACGATCCGGCAGCAGAACGTTTAGCGGCTGAGAGAGTGGATATTTCCATGATGGAGACCAGGAGATGGCAGAGCTGAAGGCAGAAAGGCTGTTTGCACCCCGAACGGGTCATCAGTCGGGGGCGTGAAGAAAACGTTTAAAAACAAACCAAACCAAAGTCACGCAATCACAATGGCGACTCGTTTGGGGGCGCTATCGCCAGAAACGAGCACTGACCAGAGGCAAAATAAAAGCATGACGAAGTAGAAACAAGCTCATTGATTGGTCCGGACCAAAACAGGAAGTCCCGCCCCTTTAGGCTCGTGAGCTCCAGTTCAGAGTTCATGAACCATTTTTTTTTTTTGGTCCCTGAAGAGAACTGCCGTCCGAACACGCCTAGAGTCTCATGCACATTTATTTTTGAGTCGTCAAAATATGAGTACCCGTATAAAGGTACCGAGCATGCATACTCCTGGAC
>NC_137646.1:25063682-25073682 GCF_963383615.2 Lipophrys pholis
ACAAATTTCTGCCTGAAACGTGCAGATTTCTGGTCAAAATCCCCCATAGTGCTCGAGAATATTTATTTAAATTCATGTTTTTTGGTATCCGGTGATAGAATTGATCAAGTTTAGCACATTTGTCAATGACTTTCATCATGTTTAGCATGTAGCGTAGCCGGTGTGTGAGCCCAGAAACTCTTTAGCATGTAGCATGTAGCTTTGCAGGTGTGTGAGCCCCAAAACTCTTTAGCATGTAGCATGTAGCTTTGCAGGTGTGTGAACCCCAAAACTCTTTTGCATGTAGCATCGCCAGTGTGTGAGCCCAGATGCTCTTTAGCATGTAGCATGTAGCATCGCCAGTGTGTGAGCCCAGAAGCTCTTTAGCATGTAGCATGTAGCCTCACCAGTGTGTGAGCCCAGAAGCTCTTTAGCAGGTAGCATGTAGATTTGCAGGTGTGTGAACCCAGAAACTCTTTAGCAGGTAGCATGTAGCCTTGCAGGGGTGTGAGTTACGAAACTCTTTAGCATGTAGCATGTAGCCCAGCAGGTGTGTGAGTCACGAAGCTCTTTAGCATGTAATGTAGCCGGTGTGTGAGGGCCCAATATTCTTTAGCATGTAGCATGTAGCTTTGCAGGTGTGTGAGCCCCAAAACTCTTTAGCATGTAGCATGTAGCATGGCAGTGAAACTACTCAGCGACGTCGGGCTAACTCTGATGATTAAGTTGCTGGCGTCGTACAAACTATCTTTAACCTCTTCTTGATATTTTGTAAGAATAGAATTCTCGATATGTAGTACTTTTCTCATTAATATTAAAGAATCTAACGTCCCCTGTGCTCTCCTGTGTGTGACGTTGTTGACGCATGGTATTCCGTAATACCCGTTGAGTTTTATCAGGAATCTTGATCCAAGTTCGAGTAGGGATGGGATTGGACACGATTTTTTATGATTGCGTCTCCATTTTGCATCCCTAGTAAATGTCAGTACTATTGTTTTATCTTTGAGTTTTTTAAGGTCCAACAACAAAAATGGTCGTTGTTTGGGTGTAAGGAATGAATGGATCAATAGGTGGAGGATAAAAACAGATAAAAGTGGATGGAAAAGTTGCAAAAACAGACCAGAGGAGAGAAAGAAATGTCAGTGAGCCACGTTTAAAGAACAGAAACTGGATTAATGTCATCAACCATCCAAAAACTATAAGAAGCATTAAATCCCGTAAGCTACTGACGTCCTTCGAGCTCCAGAAGTACATTAAATGACATCTCATGCAAGTGGAATATTGCTGCTGCGATCACAGATTCAGTCGGTTTAAAGTTGTTCTTTCCTCTCCGGTCTCCCGACCCACCAGGAGGAAGAGTTCATGGACTGGTGGAGTAAATTCTACGCTTCCACCGGAGAGAAGAACAAGTGCGAGACGTATCTGGAGCGAGGCTACGACACCCTGAAGGTACGACTTCACCTGATAAGACGCCTCAAATGTTGCTGAGAGTAACACAATGACATCACACGACACAAAAATAAACACTATTCCCACTTGACGCAGGATTTTGATTAAAATATCGACGTTTACGTCTCACGTATGGCGCCCTCTGGTGTCCACTGTAGTTATGACGGTTACAATGTTAGGAGGGAAAATATAGATAGAATGTCACCAATCAAGGGTGGCGAGACGAGGACGGAAGATGGAGACGATGCAGCTTTTTGTTCCTTTTTCATTTGGAGGTTTTTGCTCCAAACCTCACCTTTTAAACTTCCTCCTGTCAGTCTGGACCTCCATCTTCCTCCTCCTCCTCCTCCTCTCTTCTCATGCCCCGAACAGCGTTTTTTCCCAAATTCCGTCGAATGACTCACCCGTCGGTGAACGTTCTTCAGAAAGCGCCGCAGTGGGATGAAGCCTTCATCGGCGTCTCGTCATTAGTGTCGTTCTGGTTCAGGAGCCCCCCCCCTCCTCCTCTTCTTCCTCCTCCTCCTCCTCCTCCATCACCCACGCTCTGTTCAACCCCTTGTCCCGATTCTCTCGGCCCGAGCGGCGACCTCGTCCCTCCGCCGGGACGCTCAGCACACGTCAGTCTTCTACTCTGATGCCCAAACAAATGACTCATCGTGGCAGAATGTGGTCGTTTTATTTTTTTATTTATTTTTTTATGACTTTTAAATGAGACCCCTAACCTCTCCCTTGAAAGCCATTCTCCATCGGGGGCAGCCTTAACTTTGCTATTTGATTTCTTTTGTGTGCTTCAACTGGTAATATCGAGCGTTTTGATTCATTTTGCAGCCGCAAAGCTGCTTTTCTTTGCGTGTCTGTGTAGTTCAGGCCAAACCGGAGCTCTAAAGGTGAAGGCACCGCTCAAACACACAGTTGATTCACAAAGAAACACACGAAAGATATTATGAAAATAAAAGCACATTTAAAAGCCAATTAAACTCAGAACGCTGCAGTGAACAATAACCGGGTTTAAATAACTTTAATGCTGCTTCGCTTTGTTTGGTTCTGGGGAAACGCAGTGGACCGGTCCCAGATAGACTGAGTGGTTAAAATGTTCGGCTGGTCAAAAGCAATAATTTCACCGATTTAGTTGTTGGAAAACATCAAAACTAATCTGACTGGAAACTCTCAAAGTGGTAGATTAAACGGCTTCCAACAGAATGTAAGATTTCAAATTTAAACGTTTTCTGTTATTTCCATTAAAAAAATTATCGGTTGAGAAAAGTTTTTTAAAAATTGCATTATTACCTTTATATTTTAAGGTTTAAAAAAAGATAAAAGTTGTTATTGCAACAGGGTTAATGTACAAAAAAGTAGCGATAACTTAAAAATACAGGACAAGCATGAATAAACCTTTAAGCTTCAGCCTTTTGCTTTACTTAACACTTGTATTTGTTAAATTATGATCGTTTATTCATTCATTCAAAAAGAACAATGTCTTATGATTACATTTAAATAACTTTTACAAAGTTACCCCAAATTCTAGTTGCGGCCATTTTTTTTTTTTCAGTCCCGACTTGAGGCAGTATCACTTAAAAGTTAAACTTTTAAGTGATAAATATCGTCTTGTGTTTTGGGTGTGAGTTCACACAACAGTGGCGCCTGAAGCCACTGGAATGTCAGTTTTTGAAAACAGCTCCCAAGGTGGAACTTTTTGAAAATGATCGAGCTCCGTAGAAAAGCTTCAGAAAAGTTTTGAATAACTATTTGAAAGCGATGTCCACCCACGGAATAGGATATACTTAGCATGCCAGGCCTTGTTTCCATGGAGACGGAGTCGGAGCGTTTTTGAAAAGCTGTGTTTTCAGTGCCTCCGAAGACCCGAAACGCAGCGGAAGTTTTTCCGATTTCACTTTAATTTCGTTTAAACGTGGCCGAGTGAACAAATCAGCCCGTATTCATGTTATCGCTTATATTTTCTTTCTTTCTCCTTAAACTGGCTTATTGAGCTAAAATGTAAAAAAAAATAAAATAAAAAGTTTTCTAAATGTTCCACAAAGCCCACGTTGTTCGTGGTCTCTTGTGAAAGAACATTTCTTTTGAGTGTTTCTTGGGATGAAACCATTAAATTGAACGGCCCAGTGGAGAACGATACCGGCTCGCCCAACAGGCCTCGACCCCTGAGCGACTCTTTCCACTTTTTTTTTCTTCTTCTTCTTTCATGGAGGAAGCCCATTAAACAGCTTCACCCCGGCCGATGGAAACTCTTCCAAGTCGCCTTTTGAGGGTTGTATTTTTTTTTTTGCGACATTTCAAAACTTTGCCCAAATTTGACAAGTTGGGTGGAAACCAGCCTGATGACCAATGAGCCACAGCTTCGCCTGCCGTTCACCCTCTCCTCCTCCTTTTTGATTCCCTCCTCCAGCCTCTCCGTTGCTTTCTTTGACCGGCCTCCGTTTTAGAAATGAGACGCCGTTTCTTTCGCCCTCCTCTGATTCCCCCCCGGCAGCCGTTGGCGGGAATCACGCCGCCGCAATCAGCGGCGACGACGTTTCCAAACCTCGCCGTGACCCGAGAACTGCTAATGCCTCTCCTCCTCCTCCTCCGCCCGTCTACTTCTCAGTTGCATCACCAATTTAAGCGCAGCCGTCCGCCAGAAAATGAGCTGTTGAATTAGCTTCGAGCGCCAGAGCCAGGCCGCCATGCGACGCGCCAGAAATAGAACATGGCGGGCAAACGAAATGAAAAATCTCTGAACCGGGTTTGAGGTTCTACCTTGGTATACACACTAGAACAGTTCATCATCTCTCCCCTCACAAAGCGGCACCAGACGCATTTCAACGTGTTGCATGGATCAGAAGTCCGCCGCGAGCTGGAGCTACCACGCTTAATGAGTTAAAAAAAAACAAAACAGCATTTTCAAAAAGTTGCATTTTCCCCATTTTCCTCAAGATGAAGAGTTTTTAAAAAAGTGCCGTTTCACCCGTTTCCATGGAGATGGAGAGTTTTCAAAAAGTAGCATTTTCCCCCATTTCCATGGAGACAGGAGTCTGAGCGTTTTGAAAAGTTTCATTATTCCTGTTTCCACGGAGCTCGAGCTAAACGTTTTCAAAAAGTTGCATTTTTCTCTTTTTCCATGTAGATGAAGCCCAAGCATATACAAAAAGTTGCGCTTTCACCCGTTTCCATGGAGAAAGAACCAAAGAATTTTCGTAAAGTTGGTCATCCCCCCCCCCCCCCCCCCCCTCTTTTCATGGAGACACTCCCCCTTGGAAACCGTTTCCCAAACTGTCGCATCTTCAGTGGCTCCAAGAACACACCGAAAGTTTAGAATTTTCACTTGAAAACGTGTAAACGTTGTTTCTAAAGTACATTTCCTCCCATTAGCAGTGTACTTTTAAAGACCTGTAGAAACAAATTTTCACTACATCTGCATTTTCTCCCCATATCCACCTCCCCTCCCCCGCCCCCGCCTCCGCCGCCCCTCCCCCGCCTCCACCTCCCCTCTCCCTCGGTACTGGGTTTGGTGTTTGAGTATTGAAATGAAGCGCACTTTCCGGACCTTTCTTTGGCTTACATCATCCCTGTCATCACGCTTTCCTCCCGCCCTGCTGTTCCAACCCCCCCCCCCCCCCCCACCACCACCACCACCACCGTCGACCCTTCATCACGCTCATCTTCCTCTCCCTCGTCTGGAAGCTTCGTCGTCTCAATAGCAACGACGTTCCAGTGGCAGGAAAGCATCTCATCTGCTTTCATGAACCTTCTCCACCTTCTCTTTAAACTTACTTCATTAAACTATTTCGAGGAACCACAGTCTGTCGTGTGTGGAACCAACACATGTTCTGTGTTTTCAGATCAAACTAAGAACTGGTGAGGGGTTTTTATTCATTTTTCCACACTGATCTGACAGAGACCTCGAGGACGTCAATAGTTTTTCTTCTCCACATGTCTGACAAGAGCAACAACAAGTAGAGCAACATAAACTACAGCGTCATCTGCATACGTGGAGACATTTATACATGCAGTGGATGCTGAGTAGACAAATACGATGAAAGACCGTATAAAGAAGCTTCATTTCATAAAATGTTTATTTCAAACATGTTCAAAATAAAATATCAACAGTCAATAAGTAACATCAGAAAAAATATAATCAACCTGATTATATTTTTTTATATTTATGTCCAAAATAGAGTAGGACGCAGTACGACTGATTAAATCCCACCCCTCTATTTTAAGCTTCTAATAATTTAATAATCATTTAAACATGTTAGAACTATTATATTAGGACTAAAGATCTGTTGAAAAAGTATTAAAAAATTACTTTTTAAAATCATATACTGAAGTATAATAAACAATACATATAATATAATAAGGGTAGAATTCAAAATATGATTTGGCTTGAACGTTTACATCGTGTTGTTTACTATGTGTGGTTCTATGCGTGGCTGTAAAGTATTTGGGAGTATTTCTAGCTGCAGAACAGTGTTTTTATTTTATTTTGTATTTTGTTATAGTGAGTGTGGTCACGATAAAGACACAATTGGCCAAAGACGTCTCACAAAAACAAAATGAACCTTTATGCCACAAAACGTTTAAGCGTAGTCTTGTCGATGTTGTGCTGAACCGTGTACTTTGTACGTTTTCCAAACCCACATATAAGAGTAATGCGGTTTTCTCCTTGTTCTCGAGCGGATCAGTTCCCCACACTTGACTGATGCAATCCCAACGTCACCAATGAAAACAAATGAATCTTTTTCTGCTTCTGACACAAAGACGACCCTGCCCAGACGTGTACGCATCACACACACACACACACACACACACACACACACACACACACACACACACACACACACACACACACACACACACACACACACACACACACACACACACACACACACACACACACACAATGACGTAATACATTTTCCTGACCCCTTAACATTCACATATTAATCATCCCCTTAACTATAAAACCGCTTCACACTTAAAAGCAGTACAGTAGGGCGGGGTCTCACATGTTGGACCCCATCGGGGTTCAGTGTTCCACAGTATAAAGATACACTGGCTGATATTTGATGCCATAGAAAACAACGTGGGTTCTCGGCAACCCGATACCGACCGGTGGAAATATAGATTAAACATTTTAAAGGACACTCATTTAAGTCCTTGTTTTCACGATTATCACCAGTTGTAGAAATCCCGCAGAAGCGGTCCATCGTGTGGTCGGTCCAGGTACCTTCAGTATTCTAAGTTTCCGGCTCCTCCTTGATTTTCCTTCATTTGAATATTGGATCATAGGAGCTGCATTCAGAATCTGCTGTGTCTGTGTGAGCTGGACTGGCTCCGCCCACACATGCCCATAATATTAAATAAGTCCAGACAATAGTCTGGACTTATTTAATGACCGTAATCTCTGCAGTATAGGCCGCTACTTTTTTCACACGATGCCAATTTATGGATTTTTACATCTTAACCAGCTTCATGCTGCTGATACATGGGTGATGCGTTCAGGTGCATCACGTAACTCCGACCTTTCTTTTTTTTCCTTTTTAAATTTTGTGGGTGTGGCTTATATTCAGGTGCCCCCAATAGTCCAGAAATTACGGTAGCACATCATCACTCGTCTTAAGGTTGAATTACAAAAGTTGATTGCCCAACAGATGAAGCTTCGGTAAGTACCGTGTTGCTCCTCTTCCTCAGGTCTACAGTCAGGAGCTGGAGAAGGTGGAGGGTCTGGAGGGTCTCTCTGATTTCTGTCAAACCTTCAAGCTGTACAGAGGAAAGACTCGGGATGAAGGAGAAGATCCGTCGGTGGTGGGAGAATTCAAGGTAGGGTCGTCTTGTGTTGGTTTTCCTGCTTTTATGTGGCTGGATTACGCCAAATTAGAAATTAGAAAGAAATTAATGGAAAACCTTTGTGTTTCCACGACAACGGTGCTCAGGCACTGAAAACGTTAACATATTTGGTATTCTTATAATGGCTTCCTGAAGTCAGTCAAAATGTAGTAATATTAGGAAAATTCCATAGTAAAACCTCAGGAGACACTTGTCTTTATTAGCAAATTATACAGGAGTGATATTGACCAACTTTTAAAAACTTCCTCCGGGTCTGGTCGCTCCAGAAACCTTCAGTATTCTAAGTTTCTAGCTCCTCCTTGATTTTCCCCCATTTGAATATTGCATCATAGGAGCTGCATTCAGAATCTGCTGTGTCTGTGTGAGCTGGACTGGCTCCGCCCACACATGCCCATCTTGGGAAGAGGAGGACGTATTTCCTCTCGTGGTGCCATGTGCCAGAGCAGAGCTGTCTAATTGTGGGAGGAGGCAAAGGGATGGCCTACTTTGATTGGTTAAACCCCCGATGACACTATATAGGGTTTGATTTCTGATTGGTTGGCTGGAGCAACACACTTTTTAAAACCTGAAACAAGCCAGGGACAGAGAGGACAGACTGTCCAGGTATGGGGACGATTAGTACTGATGGAAAACTTTTAGAAGGTGGATTCTGCATCATATGAGCCTTTAACAAACAAAATGAAATCCTGTTCCAACAACATACACACTTTTCCAAACAAAAATTATTATAATTTTTTCCCCCTACTTTTTCTAAACTCTTTCCATCCCTCATTTCTCGCCAACCAGGGCATGTTCAAGATCTACCCTCTCCCGGACGACCCCACCGCCGCCGTTCCCCCCAGGCAGTTCAGGAGACTCCCTCCCAACGGCATCGAGGAGTGTTTGGTCCGGGTCTACGTCATCCAGGCTCACGGGCTGCAGCCCAAAGACACCAACGGGAAGGTAGGAGGAGCGGGCGGAGCACGTCTGTGACGGAGCGCCGGCTGGAGTGTTGATGGTGGGAGTGTCTGGGGGCGCTACGATTAGCTTTAGCAGACTGGGATAAATACCTTCCAGATTATAGAGCATCTTCCCCCTCTACCATCCAGATTATAGAGCATCTTCCTCCTCTACCATCCAGATTATAGAGCATCGTCCTCCTCTACCATCCAGATTATAGAGCATCTTCCTCCACTAACATCCAGATTATAGAGCACCCCCTTCTCTAACATCCAGATTATAGAGCATCTTCCTCCTCCAACATCTAGATGATAGAGCATCTTCTTCCTCTAACATCCAGATTATAGAGCATCTCCCTCCACCAACATCCAGATTATAGAGCATCTCCCTCCTCTAACATCGGATTATAGAGCATCCCCCTTCTCTAACATCCAGATTATAGAGCATCTTCCTCCTCCAACATCTAGATTATAGAGCATCTTCTCCCTCTAACATTCAGATTATAGGACATCTTCCTCCTCCAACATCCAGATTATAGAGCATCTTCCTCCTAACATCCAGATTATAGAGCATCTTCCTCCACTAACATCCAGATTATAGAGCACCTTCCCCCATTAACACCCAAATTATAGAGCATCTTCCTCTCATTAACATCCAGATTATAGAGCATCTCCCTCCACTAACATCCAGTTTATAGAGCATCTTCCTCCACTAACTGATGTAACTTCAGCTACATGGATGATGAATGGAGGAAACATGAGGACAAACTCTTGTGATGAAGCTCTATAACTGTGTTTTCAGTGTGACCCCTATGTGAAGATCGCTCTGGGGAAAAAGACCATCAGTGACCATGAGAACTACGTCCCCGGCACGCTGGACCCCGTCTTTGGCAAGTACGTTCACTAATGTGGAATGTTCAGAGTCCGGTCATCACATTCGCCGCAGACTTTCATCATCTTTTACATTGAAAAGCCTTTTCATGGCTCATTTCCATGCAAACCTGCGGATGCACTTTAGGTTTAAAAGCCTTCATGGATGTATTTTGCAGACTCGGGCTCGTGACATTGTTTTAAATTAAAATGTCTTATTTCTTTTGTGTGTTTTTGTTTACGTGGCAACGGCAGAAACACTGAAAAATAAAAAAAATGTAGTTAGCACGCCAGACCACAAGTTGGTGCTGTTGTTTGTTTTTATAATGAAACTACACACATTAACAAAGACGAGTATAATCCTGTGAACAGATGACCTGGATTGTTATTGCAGGTGCCATTGTTGTTATTGTCCATCTACTGAGCATGTGCAGAAGAACTTTCCTATCATGGAAGTCGTGTGCAGTAGCAGCGTTTCATAAAAGTGGCCTTTTCCCCCCGTTTCCATGGAGACAGAGTCGGAGCATTTCCAAAACGTTCTGTCTTTAGTGACTCCGAGCGCTGTTGTCGTATAAACAGACACACAAAACACAACGAAAGTTTTGCGTTTTCACTTGAAATTGTTGTCGCGTAAACGTGGCGTTAATATTAGGACGTTGTTGCTCCGTAACCGCGTCTCATGCATGTTGAGATGCACTCCGTCTTCACTGTGGTCAACGCACCTGAACTCTACTAAACCCCTCACTGGTTGAAATGTGTCTTTGTGGTCAAACTGCCTGAATAATACCTCTTGAAAACCTTTCTTCTCCTCCTCCTTGATGAGTTTATAACACTGTCCAGTAGATGGCAGTGTTGCAGAAGGAAACCCTTGTCAGGAAGCCCTGTGAAAACAGGAAGTTGATCGTCTTGGTGGTTTTAGG
>NC_137646.1:25076182-25122360 GCF_963383615.2 Lipophrys pholis
AAATAAAGGTTGGCTTCAACTTGGATACAACGTTGACACAACATTACTGAAAATTAGATTAGACTTACAAGTTCCTTAAAATGTATGAAGTTCTGTCACAAATTACTGCAAGTTACTCTGGAAAGTAGATTATTCCTTTAGATAGTCTTCCTCAGTGTTGCCTGTCTTCAGTTGATCAAACGCATTCAAACAATTACCGTATTTTCTGGACTATAGGTCGCACTGTTTGTTGTTGTTATTTGACTGGTCAAACAACCAATAAAGTAATAGTTTTGGCCATTTTGAATATACTAAAGTAGGCAGTGTAATAATAGTATGTCACCTAATGATTAATTAACAGGAACTACCAGTGCGTACCATCAGTGACCACTAGATGTCACTGTATGACAACAGAAAACTGCTACAGTACCACAGACAAACCTTCCTTATTACTGAGTTATACTGACCTTTTTATATTTTTCCTTCCTCCATCCTCTCTTCATGTCTTCCTTTCATCTCTGTTTCCTCGTGAAGTTTTTCTTTTCTTCTTCATTCAGTGTCTTCCTCTTCTTCCTCCTCCTCCGCAAATAAATGTTTTTGGCTTCTTTTCCATGACAACGGTGCTCCAAGCCACTTGGAAACGCAACTTTTTGAAAACGTTCCGACTCCGTTTCCGTGGAAACGAGGGGTAGTAAATGCTACTTTTTTGAAATGTTGCCACTGGTCCTGTGCGCCACGGCGGTAGTGGACTCTTCTTCTGCACATGCTCAGTCGCTGGCATTTCTGCCAGTTCGGTGTTAACGTTGCCGTGGAAACGGGGGCCTTACTCTGGTTTCACCTCATCGATCGGTCACTCTTTGCGTTTTGTCTTCCCTCCTTCTCATTCTCAGTTTATGTTCCTTCCTCTTTCTTTCTTCCATCTCCTAACACATCTGTTATTTTCTGTCTCTCCTCCTGCCTTCTTCTTCTGTCCCTTTTCTTTCCTTCCTCTGTCCTTTTCGAGCTGCAAGTTAATAAAGTAGCACGAGTGTCTATTTTCTTTTCTATTCTCTGTGTTTCCTCCCCTCTTCTTCTCCTCCGTCCTCCCTTCCCCTCTCCCCGTCCTCCCTCCTCAGTCTTTCCTTCCTCTCGTATCACACTCGAGGTGATTTGAACTTTACAGTCATAAACTTTTGACGTTTGTTTGATATTTTGATTCTTTTTTTTTTTTTCCCCTTGGAAAAGGCACTGATTTTCCTCATTTGCTCGCGATGCCGAGACCGACCATCAGAGAGTGTGTGTGTGTGTGTGTGTGTGTGTGTGTGTGTGTGTGTGTGTGTGTGTGTTTGAGAAATGAATGAATGACTTCTGTTTCTCCAGATTTCCATTCTCCACTCCCAGAGCTTCTGCAGCCATCCGAAAAGTGCCATGCCCTACACCTCAACCCTAATGTGTGTGTGTCTATATGTGTGTGTGTGTGTGTGTGTGTGTTTAGAGGACAAAGACATGTCCAGGCGTCACCTCGGCCCGATCAGGGAGCGACTGTCGCTTCACATCTTGAGGAATCTGGGTTTGGTGCCTGAACACGTGGAGAGCAGGCCGCTGTACAGTCCACTGCAGCCTGACATCGAGCAGGTAACGGATACACACCTCTTTCTTTTTTTCTTTTTTTTCTGCCTTGTGTCTCTGCGATCTGATTGGACGATGGCGCTCTCTGTCAGGGGCGTCTGATGATGTGGGTGGACATCTTCCCAAAGTCCCTCGGACCACCTGGACCGCCTTTTAACATCACGCCACGCAGAGCCAAGAGGTAGGAGTTTAACCCGTTGTTGTTGTTGTTGTGGTTGTTGTTGTTGTATAGTTGCAGTATTATTGTGTTATGGGAAGGAAGACGTTGGCGCTTCCTGAAACAAGCAGAAGCATCAACAAACCAGCTGATACCAACATTCCGCCCTGTTTTACAACGTTATGTCCGTTCCCGCTGAAACGGTAGAAATCTTGTAGTTTGCATGCCAGGCCACTAGTAGGTGCTGTTGGTTGTTCTTGTAATGAAACCACACTCACATGCAACAGAGAACCATATGATTTTAAACATTAACGATGTTCCTACACAAACATTGGAGTGGACAGATGTCCAAGTTGGATCGTTATTCCGGTGACTGTCAAAATAAAAGCACCAAGTCTCAGGAGAATATGGACCGGGAGTCATGACACCGCTGAGGAAACATTATTTCGTTTAGTTTTTTTTGTTAGTTTTTTTACACTATTTACTACCCGGGACTGACGCCAAGCATTTTCTATTTAATTTAATTTAATTTAATTTAATTTAATTTTATTTTATTTTATTTTATTTTATTTTATTTTATTTTATTTCATTTCATTTCATTTTATTTTATATTTTTTTTATTTTTTTATTTAATTTAATACAATTTTATTATTTGTTTTTTGTTTTTTAATTTGTTTTTAATTTTATTAATTTTTTATTTCTTATTTTAGCGAGTAGTTTTATTACTGCCGAGTTGTGCATGCGCAGTAGCAGCGTTTTGCAGCGACGCCCAAAACCCATTGAAAGCTTTATATTTTCTCTTAAACGTTGTCATTTGAACGGGGCTTTAGACGGCGATCCAGTTGATGAACTAAGCTGCCAATGTATTTTGGGAAGATCGGGTTATTTCAATACAGTGATCAGAACCCGTCATGGAGTCCGACTGTGTTCAGGTTCTTCCTGCGCTGCATCATCTGGAACACCAGCGACGTCATCCTGGACGACATCAGCCTCGGCGGCGAGAAAATGAGCGACATCTACGTGAAAGGGTGAGCGGAAGGGGGAGGAAGTCGTCGGCGACCTCACGCCTCTCCGTCGCTCTTTCTAACAGACGATTCCGTCTCTCAGCTGGCTCGACGGACACGAGCACAACAGGCAGAAGACGGACGTCCACTACCGCTCGCTGGGCGGAGAGGGCAACTTCAACTACAGGTTCCTGTTCCCCTTCCACTACCTGCCTGCAGAGCAGCTGTGCGTCGTCGACAGGAAGGTAACGCCAGTTTACATGAACAACAAGAGGCCGATTCCACTCCATAAGAACTAGAAGGAGGTTTGGCGCTCCGGGGTCTTGACGAATAAATGACGTAATTTTCTTGGACAAGCCCCTGGTTGGTTGTTAAACAAGCTCCAAGGCCGAAGTCTCTCGGTCCACAAAACTCTTGTCTGATTGGTCGGATTTTGCTTGTTTACATCCGCGTTCCGCCACCAGTCCGTGACAGGGAATGTATTGTATTTATGAACACACGTGTTACAGCTCGCTAATGACTGTATTTTAATTGTAATGTAGTCTCGCTACTGTGTGAGCTCCGAAACTCGATAGCGTGTAGCATGTAGCCTCGCTACTGTGTGAGCTCCGAAACTCGATAGCGTGTAGCATGTAGCCTCGCTACTGTGTGAGCTCCGAAACTCGATAGCGTGTAGCATGTAGCCTCGCTACTGTGTGAGCTCCGAAACTCGATAGCGTGTAGCATGTAGCCTCGCTACTGTGTGAGCCCCGACGCTCGTTAGCATGTAGCCTCACTACTGTGTGAGCCTCGACGCTCGTTACCAGGTAGCTTATAGCTTTGCTATATGCTTGATCCCTGACACTCATTAGCGTGTAGCATGTAGCCTTGCTACTATGTGAGCCCCGACGCTCGTCAGCGTGTAGCATGTAGCCTAATTCAGTAAATAATTTCCCTCTGGTGCTTGAATCACGCCCAGTTAATTCATAGTGTCACATTTGACACTATGAATTAAACATTTACTTCTTCAGTTCCTCAAAGTTCATCGTGATGCGTTCACTGACCGTAGTTCATCTGAGTTTAGTCAAAGTGCAGAAATATTACATTTGTTATTATGAAGGACAAACGACAACAGCTGCAAATCCTGTTTTTATAGGCAGAAAACACACACACACACACACACACACACACACACACACACACACACACACACACACACACACACACACACACACACACACACACACATTAATTGACAACTGAGCCGATGGAAAGAGACAAAAGAGGAAACTTGGTCTGCAGAGTGAAGCTATTAGCATGAAGGTGAGACGGGATCAGACCGTCTGTCAGCTCAGTGTGAATTCAACACACACACACACACACACACACACACACACACACACACACACACACACACACACACACACACACACACACACACACACACACACACACACACACACACACACACACACACACACACACGCACACACACGCACCTGCTACTATAATGAGACACACGTATATGAGTGTGTGTGTCCACAATCTGAACACACACATTTCTGCAGGTGTGTGTAATGGTGGATTCCACATCAGAGACACGCTCGTCTCACTATGTGTCCAGTCCAGGGTGGAAATGGCGAAGTTGTGAGAGACGCGTCTGCGCTGCTGCTGCTGCTCAGAAACATCTGCAGAGCAGGAGGAACAAACTCACACCAACAGCTGGAGATGAGTCAGGCTTCGGTATTTGTCTCAAAGTTCGAAGCCTCAAAATCAATAAATTACAAATTGGAACAATATTGATGTTCAGTGGAAAATATGAGGAGCCGCGAGCAGGCTCAGTTAATTTTACCTGAGGGACAAACGTAAAACCTGTGTGTGTTTGGGAAGTCCGTTTACACACCAGGGTGCTTGGACTTTTTGAAAAGAGTTCCCAAGATGGAACTTTTCAAAAATGCTCCGACTCCGTCTCCGTGGAAACTAGGAAAAGTGCAACGTTTTAAAAATGCTCCGTTTCCATGGAAATGGTGTAAAATGCAACTCTTTTGAAGATTATCCGAGTCCATCTCCATGGAAACAAGGGAAATCTGACTTTTGAAAATTATCCATCTCCATCTAAACATGGAAAATACTACTTTTTAAAAATGCTCCATCTCCACGGAAAAGAGGAAAATGCAACTTTTTGACAAATTTTTACCCCAATGGAAAAGGAGAATTTTTTACCCCAACTCTGTCTCCATGGAAATGAGAAAAAATTCAACTTTTTGAAAATCCTCCGACTCGGTCTCTGTGGAAACATGTAAAATGTTACTTTTTAAAAATGCTCCATCTCCATGGAAATGGTGTAAAACCCAACTCTTTTGAAACTTGTCCGAGTTTATCTCCATGGAAACAAGGAAAATGTGACTTTTTGAAAATTCTCCAACTTCATATCCATCTAAACGTGGAAAATGCTACTTTTTGACAACGCTTCGTCACCATGGAAATGGGGAAGAAATGCAACTTTTTGAAAATCCTCCGACTCGGTCTCTGTGTCTTGAATATTCTTGAACTCCATATCCATCTAAACGTGGAAAGCACAACTTTTTAAAAATGCTCCATCTCCATGTAAAAGAGGAAAATGCAACTTTTTGACAAATTTTTACCCCAATGGAAATGGAGAATTAAAAAAAAAAAGATGTGTTTTACCCCAACTCTGTCTCCATGGAATTGAGGAAAAATTCAACTTTTTGAAAATCCTCCGACTCGGTCTCTGTGGAAACATGTAAAATGCTACTTTTTAAAAATGCTCCATCTCCATGGAAATGGTGTAAAACCCAACTCTTTCGAAACTTGTCCGAGTTTATCTCCATGGAAACGAGGAAAACGTGACTTTTTGAAAATCCTCCGACTCGGTCTCTGTGTCTTGAATATTCTTGAACTCCATATCCATCTAAACGTGGAAAGCGCAACTTTTTAAAAATGCTCCATCTCCATGGAAAAGAGGAAAATGCTACTTTTTTTTGCAAATTTTCCGACTCCATCTCCATGGAAATACAGAAAAGGAAACTTTTTGACAATGTTCCATCACCATGGAAACGGGGGGAAAAAAACGCAACTTCTTTTCAAATTGCTCCGACGCCTGCACCTGACGGCCATAGTAAATAGGTTTTTAGCACCAGCTCAGTAAATGTTTGCCTCAAATTGTTCATGCAAACAAAAGACATTCAGCATCTTTCATTCAGCCTACGAGTCGAACAAAAGAAGAATTAAACTCATTATGCGTACTTTCGATTTTTTCTTCACTCTTCCAAATGATACAAAGTATTTTAAGAATATACATGTTACTTCTTAAAATGGTTCTAAGACAATAATTCTGTCGATATTCTCTGTCTGCAGGAACACTTCTGGAGTATTGATAAAGCCGAGACGAAGCTGGTTCCTAAATTCACCGTCCAGATCTGGGACAACGACAAGTTCTCCTTCGACGACTACCTCGGTAAAACCCAGGACTCTGAATAAAGAACCGGAACCATTTCCTCCTGCGTTCTGCCTCTTTACGCCAGCTCATCGTTTCTGGGAGTAGAAATGTGCAGGTTTCTTTACGAGTCTGGTCTTCAGACAGGTTTGCCCTCCTCTGTGTCCAGACTTCAGGAGGTAAATCTTTCCAGGGAACCATATGTGTGATGTACTGCGATAACATTTATCTTTAGAATTAACACCCTTTCATTTCCGCTGTGTCGGCACATTTCACCCGAGAGGAGTTTCCCGCTCCTGCTCCTGTTTCTTTCTTTCTTTCTTTCTTTTTTTTTTTCTTTCTGTCCGAGGCTAAAGCTGTCAAACTGCTGCCTTGCCTTCAGCCCTGCCGCGCTGCCGCCCTTGAAATAACTCGCTGCCGAGCGTCTCAGTCTCCAGGCCGTTTTCCTACGCTCAAAAAAACCAAAACAAAAAAAACGTCAGATTGCAGCTCGCTCTGCAAAATCACTTGGAGTGGATGTCTGGTCCGTCCGCAGCCCACAATCCCTCCATCCGTGAGATCAGAGCTCCGCTAATGACCCGTCGCCACAGAATCAGCCCATAACTCATTCTGAGCACGAAGGGAAGGAGAAAGAAAGAAAGAGAAAGAGTCTCCTTGATTTTCCTCCATTTGAATCTTGGATCATAGGAGCTGCATTCAGAATCTGCTGTGTCTGTGTGAGCTGGACTGGCTCCGCCCACACATGCCCATCTTGGGAAGTGGAGGAAGTACTTCCTCTCGCGGTGCCATGTGCCAGAGCAGAGCTGCCTGATTGTGGGAGGAGTCAAAGTAGCTTTTTTTTCCCGCATATTCTTTTTTGGAAGAGAGCTCCCATGGCGGAACTTTTCGAAAATGCTCCAAATTTGTCTCCTTGGAATCTAAGGAAACACAGCTTTTTGAAAACACTCAGCCTCCGTGTCTACAGGGGAGATCTTCTTCTTCTTCTTCTTCTTCTTCTTCTTCTTCTTCTTCTTCTTCTTCTTCTTCTTCTTCTTCTTCTTCTTCTTCTTCTTCAATTTAAAACATATAAGGCTGATCTGACGCAGTTAACAAAATATAACAGTTAAAGTGCGGGAGTGCAGATTTATAGACAAACATTTAAAAGATGAAATGTAGATTTTGAGGCGTATTCATTTACTGTAAAAACTTTAAAAACACAACCACTGATTCGTCGATCCTCAGGCGAAGAAATCTTCATCATCATCATCATGTCCTTCTCTTCATTTTTCAAGGCCACCTCGTGATGGACCTCAACCACATGCTGCGTCCCGCCAAGTCTCCGGAGAAATGCACCCTGCAGCTGCTGGACCAGCCGGCGGACAAGCTGGTGTCTCTGTTCGAACAGAAGACGGTGAAAGGCTGGTGGCCCTGCGCCTGCGACCACAACGGGGAGAAGATCATCGCCGTGAGACACACAACACACGACACACGACACACGACACACGACACGAGCTCTTCTCCCGATCCGACGACTCAAGACAGGGAACTAGAGTGTGTGTGTGTGTGTGTGTGTGTGTGTGTGTGTGTGTGTGTGTGTGTGTGTGTGTGTGTGTGTGTGTGTGTGTGTGTGTGTGTGTGTGTGTGTGTGTGTGTGTGTGTGTGTGTGTGTGTGTGTGTGTGTGTGTGTGTGTGTTGGGCTTTCCAGGGGAAGGTGGAGATGTCTCTGGAGATCGTGACGGAGCAGGAGCAGGAGGAGCGGCCGGCCGGCCTCGGCAGAGACGAACCCAACATGAACCCCCACCTGGAGGAGCCTCAGTGAGTCCACGGGCGTTTCCTAATAGTCCCTAATAGTCACCAGAACCTTGGTCATAAGACTTAAACACGTGATTCACACAGATTTATTGATTTAAACTCAACTAGAAGAACATCTTTCTGGAACCTAACCTTAGCCTAATCCGAAATCAAGTCTTCTTCTTATAGTTTTGCAATTTTCCTCATGGGGACATGATATTTGTCCCCAAGCAAAGGAAGATCCATTGTGTGACGACTGAAAATAGATTTAGTTCCTTGTTGGGATGTTTACTTAGTCTCTAAACTACAATTAGTTTATAGTTGTCCCCACAAAGATAAAAAGTCCCCATTTTGTGAGTGTGTGGACAGAACCAGGTCCCCACAATGTATGATAAACAAACACACACAGAAACACAGCCTGTCATGGTCTCGTCCTCTGCGCCCAGGCGTCCAGAGACGTCCTTCCTGTGGTTCTCGTCTCCCTTCAAGACCCTCAAGTTCATCGTGTGGCGGCGATTCAAGTGGCTCATCCTCCTCTTCATCGTCCTCTTCCTCATCTTCCTCTTCCTCGGCGTCTTCCTCTACTCCTTCCCGGTGATTCCTCTGTTTTTCTCACAGCAGAAGTTACTCATGAAGAGATGTCGGTCGAGAACAGAAAAGAAATGAGATTAACTTTGTGGCTCCTTCACAGAACTACGCTGCCATGAAGATGGTGGGACCGTTTGGACCAGCCAAGGCAGCGCAGTGATGAAGACGATGACGGAGAAGTGGGGGGGGGGGGGGGGTAGAACAAAATGACACGATGAGAAACGACGTGAAGTTTCTGAAAGTGAACTCAGGCTGAATCCTCTCCTCTCCCTTCGCTTCTGGAACTTCACTCGCTCGCCTTTCAGCTGCCGCGTCCATCCGTGCCTTCGCTGTCATCGGTTTGAATCCCTTTGCTTGTGCGTTTCCAGTCGCCATCAGATCTCAGCGTGCGCCTCGTCACGCCCCCCCCCCCCCCTTCATCACCCTCCCCAGACCCAAGCTCCTCTTTTCCGCCTCCCGCAGAGAAAAAGAGGAATAAAAAATGGCGGAAAACAGAATCGGGGGGGTTGTGATGTTCGATGTTGCTTGATCTTTTTTTTTCTTCCCCCTCCCCCGCTGTTTCCCGGCAAACTTTAGAGATGTGACGTTTCCAGTAAGGAATTATTTCACCTCACGTGCTCTTTTAATGGCCTTTCAGTGCCAAAGCTGCCTTTGTTGTTCTGTTTTGTTTTGTGCCTTCAGAATACAATCAGATTCTTAAAGTAGACAAAGAATCGCAGCGCTATTAAATATGAAACTGAGCATTTTGCTTTGATTTTAGCCCGAAAACCTCGTCTCACCCCTCCATCCTCCCCCCCCCCTCTCCCCGTTTCTCTCGCAGCACTCGTCCGGGTTCCGCGGGTTAAGTCGGGGATTTGCTCCGACTGATCTGGGACCTTGAGCTTTACGGGGAGGAAGCGTGTTTTAGATTGATGATGATGGCGATAGACACACACACACACACACACACACACACACACAGAGTGAAAACAATTTTCCGTGTGTGTGTGTGTGTGTGTGTGTGTGTGTGTGTGTGTGTGTGTGTGTGTGTGTGTGTGTGTGTGTGTGTGTGTGTGTGTGTGTGTGTGTAAATCTTTTGATCGCCCGATAGCACCAGTTAGATTAGCAAACAAAGATGAATTGAAAAAAGAAAAGTTATCGTTGAAACTTTTTCCCTGTTTTCTTTCTTGTATCTGAACCGCTGGTTTTCAGAGTCGGAGGCCGCGTTTCCACGACAACGTTTCAAGTGAAAAGGCATCGTTTTTTTTTCCGTCTGTGAAAAGTTTCGCGTTCACACGACAACATTCTGAAAACGATGTCGTTACCATGCCAGGCCATGAGTTGGCGCTGTTGGTCAATTCTGTCTTTGCCGTCTTCTCAGGACGGTGCCGGGACGTTTCCAGAAATTGTCATTTTTGTCCGTCTACATGACGACGAAACCCCGAGCATTTTCACAAAGTTCCACCTCGGAAGCCATTTTCAAAAAGCTGCGTGAAACAAAAGTTCCACTTTGGGAGCCGGTATAATAATCACACTTAGATGTTTCTTACTTCACTAAACTCAGTTATGCAGTAATTGGAAGTAATTTCAATTGTCCTTCGTCTGATACAACCCCTTCCTGAGAAGCTGTGGCCAAAACACCACCAAACAGGCCTTGTCCACAAAAAGAGGGTGGAGGTCTGGTAACCAGTGACTTACCTCCTCTCGAGAATCAGCCTGATCGACTGACTCAGACAATCCTAAGGTTAACTCCGACCGAGCCTGCGTCTCACGAGGCTGCGGGAAAAAAACGATCAACAATCTGTTTCCAAAATAGCTTGAAATATTTGTTCGTAATTATCTCAAGCAGTGCAAACTAGTTCCATATTTATTGGTGATGTCTGAAACTCTCCTTCATTTAGTTTCCATGAATGCCCTCCAGGAAATCCCTCCCCCCCATGGTCCTTTGTTCCTCCATCTGAGATAAGCGCTGGATTTCTTCCACGGTGACCAAACAGCATCTGTTCAGGTTGAATCATGTCTCAGGGGTGGGGCGGGGGAGGGGGGCGAGGACGATGGGTGAAAGTGTGATGACGCCGTCGGGACGGAACGCCATATTGCACAGAATTAAGATTCCTCAGTCCTGGATGTCGTGCGAATGTCGAACAAATTTGACGCCGTTTGTCTGAAATTCTCACAAAATTGTTTCATGCTGAATGTAAACCGTCCCCGGCCGTCGGTGATTGGTCAATCGTATTTTATTTTTGCCCACTGTGAATGCGACGTGCCTTCAGCTTCAAGCTCAGCCGCCTCGCCGGCTGTAACTCCTGCTGCAACACGGAACCACAGTAGAGTCGGGTTCCCGCTGGAGGCGCTTTAAAAAGAGAACTAAAATAGTGTTAACTGCGTTGTTGTTTTAGCTGCGGAGCGATGAAGAATGTTTCACACTGGATGTAAAGCGCACTGCGCTTTGGGTTTCTCACTAACAAACTGCCTTACCGCCATGAAACTGCACTGATCAGCAACATGACGCAGTGTTTTCATTGTAAAACTGGAATCTGGGTTTTCCTGCATGAAGAAGGAGGAAGCAAAAATGTCGATGGTTCAGCTGAGCTTTTCTGATGTGTATTTGAATTTATGTCCACAAAGAGCAATACTATGTGCACTGCGCTATGTTATCAATAAAACTGCATTTCTGATGAATGTTTAATGTGCTTACTTGTGATTAATCAATACAAAAACTAGTGAAATCATATCATACATCTTGAAATATTAATACTTACTTTAAACTCAAGGTGGCGCTATTGCAGCAGAGTCGATACAGAAACAGGTGATGAATGCAGAGTATGGATGGATGACGTATCGACAATCGTAATTCATTTGGTCAATATTCTGCATTCATCCTGTCCGTCCGTCTCCTATGGACTAAATGTTGCAGTACCACCAGTGGCCACAGAGGGCAGGGTTGAGATTTGAATGCGATAACAAATGATGGCCGGACTTCATTTTGTCTCCATTTTGATTTCTACTGGCTTTCCCTTTCTTCTCTCTGCTCGTCTCAGTATTAGAGGAAATTAAAAATACATTCAATGGACTCCTGGAAGTATAAACGTATGTATTTATCGCTATCATATTTATCATTTAAAGTATTTTCTAGTTTGCTGTCATGGCTGCATCACTGATATCTCAGCCCGGGTCTCATTGTCCTCTACTCTTGAGAAATTTGTCGTCTTTCTCTGACCTATTTTTTCCCCATTTATTACAGATCCAGAGGCAGAATGTGTACACCACCATGTATACAGTGAGTGTTGTGTTCACTGACCTCCACGTGAACCTGCAGCGTCTGCAGGAGCCGGTCTGAAACTCTTTTTTTTTTCCTTCTTCTTCTTCTTCTTCTTCTTCAATGTTTGACCGAATCGTCTCCTGAGCTTCCACAACCCCAAATTATTGCTTAGCGTTCCCACCTCTCCCTCGTTTCCTGCGCTCTCCTCCTCGGGGGCGTTGTTACGGTCAGTGTGAACTGCAGGTGAACCTCTGACCACACAGCGTGGGTGGGCTGTCCTCACGTCTACGTCTCTCTCTCTCTCTCTCTCTCTCTCTCTCTTTGACCTTCACTGTCTTCCTCCTCACCCCTCCCCCGACCTCCCTTCTCGCCCTCTCTCTCCGTCGGCTTCGCTCGTTATCGCTCCTTCAGTCGTCCGTGTCCTCGCTGCAGATTAAAGTGTCCCAAATGTAGAATTTGAGGTTTCGACAGTAAAAGAAGTAAAAACACGCCGGATATTAAATCTTGTTTTCTGCTGATGTTCTGCACAAGTTCTGGTTTTTCTCCGCCGTCGACTGCGTCGTTGATCTTGTTTGGAGATGGATTCAACGGTTATATATTTTTGACAATAAGAAGTAGAATAAAAAGGCTCCGTCCGTCACTTGGTTATGAAATGTCTCCGGCATGCAAACTATAGAATTTTCAAACTTTTTCCTGAAACAAACACAAAAACTATGTATTTTCACTTGAAACAGGGTCTTATAATAATTACAATATATTTAAAATCTGCTTAGTGCTTTGGTGGATATTTAATAAATCATTATAAAATACAAAATATTAATAATAATCCTAAAAATATTTATTATTATTTTAATTACAATCTGCTTGTGCTTAAATATATATTATAAAAATTTTTTTAAATAATATAAATCTGCTTGGTGCTTGGATATATATTTAATAAATTATTATAAAATAAATAATAATCATAATATATTTAAAATCTGCTTGGTGCTTGGGTGGATATTTAATAAATCATTATAAAATACAAAATATGAATAATAATCCTAATATTTATTATTTTAATTACAATCTGCTTCTGCTTAGATATATATTATTTAAATTTTTTTAAATAATATAAATCTGCTTGGTGCTTGGATATATATTTAATAAATTATTATAAAATACATATTAATAATCATAATTTATTTAAAATCTGCTTGGTGCCCGGACACACATTTATTAAATCATTATAAAATACAAAATATTAATAATAATCCTAATAATATTTATTATTATTATAATTACAATCTGCTTGTGCTTAGATATATATTATTTAAAATTTTTAAATAATATAAATCTGCTTGGTGCTTCGATAAATAGAGAGGACGGAAATATAAACAATAAATATAAGATGTAAATCATCAACACCTCGTTTACACAACAACGTTCCAAATGACAACACTTTGTTCGTTTCAGAAATGTTTAGCGTTGTTATGGCAATGTTATGCAAACGATGTCTGTTTACACGACAACGGCAGAAACGTTGAAAATATGTAGTTGGCATGCCCGGCCACGAGGTGGCGCTGTTGTTTCTGTGATGAAATCGTACACACGTGCAGTGGCAAACAATACGCTATAAACATAATCGAGAGAAGCCGACATCCGTATGGACAGATGACGAGTTGGATCCCATCAGCGGCGAATCTCAAATACAAAACTGAAGCTGGAGGTCGGACTGGGAGTCACGCCACTCCGGAGGCCGCCATCTTTGTTAGTCCCGTGGCGGAGGTGCCCATGCGCAGTACCAGCACTCGCAACTAGGGTGTGTGTGTGTGTGTGTGTGTGTGTGTGTGTGTGTGTGTGTGTGTGTGTGTGTGTGTGTGTGTGTGTGTGTGTGTGTGTGTGTGTGTGTGTGTGTGTGTGTGTGTGTATTAGGCCAGCTTTGAACATGCAAAGGTCAAAGTTCTCCCTATTCGAGCAGACATGATGGAAAATGACCGGAGGGGAGGCTCGCAAACACAAATTCCAGTTGTTTCATTATCACCTAAAACACACACACACACACACACACACACACACACACACACACACACACACACACACACACACACACACACACACACACACACACACACACACACACACACACACACACCAGCGAGGAGGCCTACAACATCAAACACTTGCAGCTAGTAAAACTGTAGTAGCCCCATCTGTACCTGTGAGTCTGTCCTTCACACTGCCAGAGTTCAGAGCCGTGATATCAGCTTACAAACACTCACACACACACACACACACACACACACACACACACACACACGGAACACAGACATGTGATATCAGCTTGCAAACACTCGCAGGTCTACAGATGTGCATTAACAGCTTGTGCTGACACCTCCGAGGCCGTCCAGAGTGCAGATGTCCTGGATGGAGCTGTCTGTCAGCCATGTTTGGCTCCTGAACGCAGCCTGCACCGTCTCTGGATGTAATTTAAGGAGAATAAATGATTCCATTGTGGTCGAATCCAGCTGAAAAACTGCTTAGTGTTAGCTAAAATAGAAAGATGCACTAGTATATTTTGGGGGGACTGTGGGGGGGCTGAACGTTTAGTCAGGAAAATATAATAAAAAAAATGACTGATTAATGAAGACTAGGTTTCTTCGTATGTGCTTCTTGTAGACGGTAAGGAGGGGTTCACGCCGGGGGTTTCTGGTCTGGATTCAAGCGAAACAGTTCATTTCAGTCCCGCTTTGGCTTCACTTTTGCAACAGCCAACCGAAATCTGGAAAACAGAAGAGATTTTGATTATTTTAGGAGAAAGTAACAAGCAACAGAGCCTCAACCACGAGCGAATCGATGCTTTCTGAAGAGTAGTTGCACTCCTGCCATCATGCTGCAGTCAGTCTTAAAAGTAGGTTGTTTTGTCAATGTTTTATACACACACACATATATATATATATATATGTATACTTGAGTTAATAAGCAAGTTCCACCTTCACTGCTCAGTCATGTAATACCATTTAATGCCACAAGATGGTACAGTGAGTCACTCCACTTTCTGTCCAAGAATAACCATTAACAGTAGATTTCGACAAAATAAAAACAAAAAAAAAATGCAAAAAAGACATTTCATGAGTTAAACCAAGCATTTGAGCTTCACTAATTTCCAGATTGCTGTTTTCTGCGCGATTAATTCCACTCATACAGTTAAATCTAAGGTTAAAACTGATTTGCTATTCGGAGCCTTTTCAGCCATGTAATACCACTTGGTACCACAAGAGGGTATGCAAACAAATCGAGTTATTTATTTGCAGTTTTTTATGAAGTTTACATGCATATTTGACCGTTTATTTGCTGACAGGGTTTTTTTAGTTCTTGTGTGTGTGTGTGTGTGTGTGTGTGTGTGTGTGTGTGTGTGTGTGTGTGTGTGTGTGTGTGTGTGTGTGTGTGTGTGTGTGTGTGTGTGTGTGTGTGTGTGTGTGTGTGTGTGTGTGTGTGTGTGTGTGTGTGGAGGTGCGACCGTCAGCCCTCGCCGTTGTTTTGTTTCCTGCTGTACCACCAACGCACAGCCGTAAACTCATTTTACGCGCCATGCTCCTCTCATTAGTCGGTGTGTTAACTAGCAGCCAGGAATGCAGTTGAACAGCTCAGTGGAAAAAGTAATATAATTTAACAAGATGCTAATCACTGGATTGTTGGGGGGTTTAGTCACCGGGTAGCCGCCGCCGCCGCCGCCGCCGCCGCCGCCGCCGCCGCGACGTCTTCCAGAGTTCACGTCCGGGAGCTCGGCTCCTCACCTCGACCCGCCGGGTCATCCCCATCCAGTCCGATCGGAGCTGTCGCCATGGCGATGGGACACGATGCGACTGTAACGTGACAAATCGGATGCCGAGTGCAGAGCGACGCTCGGATGAACGTCCAATTTGTGTTCGATAAAGTACCAGAAGCAACCGGAAGTATTTGTACTTTGCTATCGTATACTTTTGAAGGTCGTGCCGGTTTATCCAGGTTATGCACGTTATGTTTTCAGTTCAGACCTCGCCTCCCACCTTTACTCTTGTTTCCAGCTGTGCCTTGTTGCCTCCGTTCTACTTATGTGTAACAACCTGAGTCACGTCGAGCTCCTATGTACTCTTAAACGTCGATCTTCTGCGACACCACGCCACGTAGCCTTCGTGTATTATCGTCAGATCACACAATCAGAGCCGTATAAAGTACTCTGGTAACACGAGAACACCATATTATCGCCTACTGTATCCACGCCACCAGTACCTTCAGGAGGTAAATAAACAAAGAAAACAAGAGTTCAGAGATTCTCGTAGCATTTATGTGCAGAGGAGCTGGAGAACGCGGACGAATCCGTCATTCGAGCTTTTCTGGGAATCAACAAGCCGAAACGAGAAGTTCAGGTCTCAAACGCACATAAAGGAAGTCGGTGGTATTTGTACTTCTGTGGTCACCGTAGTACTTTTGACAATAGTTCTGACAATCCTCCAGACGGAGTCGATAAATCTGCCATCGTCCATCAAGCTGCTGCCCGACGACTCGGGGGGGGGAAACGGTCGCATTGTTTTCCCGTCGCGTCCCGCGACGCTTATTCTCTCTCATTCCGTCCTGAAGATGTCCGAGGAGGAAGAGGAGGAGGAAGAGGAGCGTGGGAGCCGGCCGCTTCGACTCTGGGGGGACTTTTAAGGGAAACGGGACAAACGGGCGAAGAGTCGCTGTCGTCCGTCTTCAAGGTCGAACGACGTCACGTCGCCTGCGAAGGGCCGGCGACCCGAGACGCTCCACTTCCTGTCGAAACAGGAAGTTCACTCGGCTCCGTGAGACGAAAGGAAGAAGACGACTGTTTGTTAGACCTGTGTGTGTGTGTGTGTGTGTGTGTGTGTGTGTGTGTGTGTGTGTGTGTGTGTGTGTGTGTGTGTGTGTGTGTGTGTGTGTGTGTGTGTGTGTCAAATGGGACTCAGTTCCAGAATAAAAGCAGCCGTAAAGTGATGATGGGAAATGAAGTGTTCGCCGCAGCGTTAAGACGCTGCAGGAGATATAAAAAAAAAATGCCCCTTTGTTGTTTTCTAGTGCTTCTTTGTTTATTTGTTTGTTGTTCCTCTTTGAAGCGTCTCTGTGAAGTTTCATTTTATGTCTCTGGTGTGTGTGGGTTTTTTTTTTTAAAAATGTGCACGTCAGCATTTCTTCACATGTTTCCTGCTGGTGTTTGTGTGTATTTATAACATGTTTGTTTGTTTGTGCTCCTCTGACCTGCTTTTATAATACTACTGTGTGTGTGTGTGTGTGTGTGTGTGTGTGTGTGTGTGTGTGTGTGTGTGTGTGTGTGTGTGTGTGTGTGTGTGTGTGTGTGTGTGTGTGTGTGTGTGTGTGTGTGTGTGTGTGTGTGTGTGTGTGTGTGTGTGTGTGTGTGTCACAGTTGAACAACAATAGATAGTAAAGTGAGTTTCGTACTGTGATGATTGCTCTATAAATCTGCGTACACACACACACACACACACACACACACACACACACACACACACACACACACACACACACACACACACACACACACTCATTGTTCATTGTGCCGTTGCAGCCTTCATCAGCTGTGGGCGTCCTCGTCTTCAGTGCCGTGGCGCCGTTTGTCCAAGCTGGAATTCATGTCGCTGGCGGATTAACGACCCGCCGCCATTTTTACTGCAAATTGGTTCTTCATTACAGTTACAGTTACTGCTGCTTTTTTTTTTTTTTTTTTTTTTTTCTTTTTAAAGTAGCGGTTACTTTACTTTCCCCCTGGAACTACTTTATGTACAGAGAGCCTTCAGACGCGAGGCCACCCGGCCTTAAACCCCGCCTCCGTCTGATTACCTAGTTGCTTTCACGTGTGTTTGTGTGTGTGTGTGTGTGTGTGTGTGTGTGTGTGTGTGTGTGTGTGTGTGTGTGTGTGTGTGTGTGTGTGTGTGTGTGTTGTCCTGACACATCTCCAGCCGAAAACCGAACCCATGAATCCACTTTGTCTCCCGTTATGAAACTTTCCCTTCTCATATTTTTACTATGTGCTGGCTTCACTCTTTTCTTTTCTTTTTCTTTCTTTTCTTTAACTTTTCTTCTTGTTTTTTCTTTCTAAAGTCGCTGAATTTACGCTAAAATTGCTATTTAGCGGTCACGAGAGGCCGTGACGCAGTGAGACAGATTGTATTATGTTGTTTTTTTTTTAAAACGTGTCCACATACAGGAGATTCTGAGATTCTCCCTTCATGACATCATGAGGGGAAATAAGCGCTCCCTCTGGTAGCGGATGCTCACTTCGACCCTCCAGGTAGATAAAAACTTATTTTTTTAAAGATTTTTAAAGATTTACTGATTAATTTCAGTATAATTTGACCGTGAGCTAAAACAATAGAGAAATTTAAATACCCAGATATAAAAACTTAAGTTCAAACATTTTTTTTAAGTAGATGAATTCACTAAATTGTTGATTAAAGCTTAGCTTCATATTTATATATATATTTATTTATTTATTTTAATTTTTTCCTAAATCTTGTGTCTGAATATGTTACTTAGTTTTGGTTCCCCCTAGTGGCAGGCAGCCGTATGACATGTACAATAAACATAAACTGATTTCATTGATCTGTAAAGTGTTTTTGTCATGATTTCTGTTTCCTGTTTCCGTTTCAGGCTCCTGATTGCCTCCCTGATGTGTTTCAGCTGAGGCTGTGATTGTCTCCACCTGGTGGCTGCACGTCATACTGCTGTTTTACCAGTTTGTACTCTCTGGCGCCGCTCGTTCCTCGCATCGCTTCGTTCCCTGATATCTAACGGAAGAGCGCCTCACCCGGCTTCTTGAATCAACAAAACCGAAGCGTTTTAAGTTGGTAAGTCGTCTTTTAAAGTTTTATTTTTCTTTCAGCTTTTCTTTTTACTTCTATTTCATCTGCGCATGTTTTTCCCGACTTTTTAAATACAGTATATGTTGTATAACTCATCGATATAAATATAGATGTTGTTTTACGACAGAAAATATTTAGATTAATCTATCGTCAGGATTAATCTGATTAAAACTTTTAATGCATTTGACGGAACGTGTTCTCAGGATCTGGCAGATTCTGGACTCCCATTCATTGTCTATGTGAAGATTCAGCAGCTGCTGGTTTCTCCACTCAGAGGTTTTCAGTTCGAAAATGTTTGTCAACGAGCCGCCATCTTGGTTTCTACTGTCACTTTATCCTGGTCTTTACTTCATCCTGCTGGATTCAGTTCTGAGAATCGTTTAGTCTTTTACTGAAACAGTCTTGAGAACTTGAGCTGTTCTGGTCTAGGTCTACAGATGTTCTGGTCTAGAGATGTTCTGGTCATGGTCTAGAGAACTTCTGGTCTAGAGATGTTCTGGTCTTGGTCTAGAGAACTTATGGTCTAGAGATGTTCTGGTCTAGAGATGTTCTGGTCATGGTCTAGAGAACTTCTGGTCTAGAGATGTTCTGGTCTTGGTCTTGAGATCCTTTGGTCTTGGTCTTATTCTGGTCTTGGTCTTGAATCAATCTTGGCCCCTTAACGTCTTGGACTCGGTCTAGGATCAGGTGGTCTTCTTAAAGCACCGCCATGAACCTTAAATCATTTTAACATTGAGACTTAAATCGACTTTCATGATGTCATTTCCTGTTTGGCTGAAAATTAGTTATTTATCCTTTTTACTGACATTTCATTGGTTGGTTGTGTCGACGCTCTACACGCTCCTGTTCATTGGTTGGTTGTGTCGACGCTCTACACGCTCGTCTTCATTGGTTGGTTGTGTCGACGCTCTACACGCTCGTGTTCATTGGTTGGTTGCTTCGACGCTCTACACGCTCGTCTTCATTGGTTGGTTGTGTCGACGCTCCACACGCTCGTGTTCATTGGTTGGTTGCTTCGACGCTCTACACGCTTGTGTTCATTGGTTGGTTGTGTCGACGCTCCACACGCTCGTGTTCATTGGTTGGTTGCGTTGACGCTCTACACGCTCGTGTTCATTGGTTGGTTGTGTCGATGCTCTACACGCTCGTCTTCATTGGTTGGTTGCGTCGACGCTCTACACGCTCTGAATGGCAGCGGGGAAACGAGCAAAACATTATTCCAGCATGTTTCTTTTATTATTTCTTTTATTGCTGCGATTATTAGATTTCATAAAATAAATCCACTCCTGTCGAGGTCGCCGCTTGTTTTCCCAGCCTGCTTGTCGTTTTCTGTGTGTGCTCGCGTGTGTGTGTGTGTGTGTGTGTGTGTGTGTGTGTGTGTGTGTGTGTGTGTGTGTGTGTGTGTGTGTGTGTGTGTGTGTGTGTGTGTGTGTGTGTGTGTGTGTGTGTGTGTGTGTGTGTGTGTGTGTCCGCGTAAACTTTAATCTGTCTTGCATCTGCGCCTGTGTTTTTCCCCCCACGTCCGTTTTTTAAGGAATCTGCCACAATAGGGCCATACATTCATGCTAATTGTGTTCCGCCGCGCGGCTCGGTTTCCACTCGGCATTAAAACCATTCCGCGTGCTGATTCGCTGTGCTGTGTGTGTGTGCGTGTGTGTGTGTGTGTGTGTGTGTGTGTGTGTGTGTGTGTGTGTGTGTGTGTGTGTGTGTGTGTGTGTGTGTGTGTGTGTGTGTGTTGGCGTTTTCCGCTCGCAGAGTGTCACACTGCGGTTTCCATCACATTTTCAGACTTTTTATGATATTTAAGACTTTAAATTGGAAGGAAATGCGTATTTTAAAAAGCTGCGGCTTGGTTGACAGTTGCCATGGTAACTAACAGTCAAAGGGGGGGGGGGGGGGGGGGGGGTCAGGGTGCAGGGCGGCGCGGTGGGGGTCGTTGTTAGAGTGGGGCGAGAAGGTTGCAGGTTTGAGTCCCGGCTTGAGGATCATTCTGTGGGGAGTTTGCATGTCTTCCCTGTTGCTGCTTGTTTCGCTCCAGATACGTGAATCCTGAGTTCCCGCTGTCTGAACCCGCCAGAACCCACCAGAACCCGCCAGAACCCGCCTGTCCTCTTCGGCCTTCAACGCCACGTGAAGTGTTGATTTTTCACTCTACATCTTTTAAAGGAGTCGTCACCCGTTTCCTTATTAAGACATGTATCTTGGTGTTGAGCTTCAGGTGAAACTCACCTGAAAATCTGCAGTTTGAGTCGTTTCATTTTGGTTCTTTATTCAATCCACAATCGTCCACTAGGGGCCGCCACCCCAAAACCGAAGGTTCTGATTGTCGTCAACGTCGAAAGCTAAGATCAGAAAACCTCCTCTGTTAAATTTAGCCACTAATTGCTAACTGTTACCCACTAGCTGCTCACTGCTAACCACCAGTCGCTTACCACTGGCCTCTAACCACTAGCCGCTAACCACTCACCACTAGCTGCTAACCACTAGCCGCTAACCCTTTGCCACCAGCGACAGGATGCTAAACACTAGCTGCTAACTGCGAGCTGCTAAGCAATAGCCATTAACCACTCGCCAGTCACCACTAGCTGCTAACTGCTAGCCACTAGCTGCTAACCACTAGTCAATAACTTCTAGCCACTAACTGCTAATCACTAACCGTTAACAGGACTAGTATAAATGTTGAACCATGTGACTTACAAATGACCCTGTATTTCCTTTTAAAACCTCCAGGGGGGCGTTGCTCCGCTCCGCGCTAATTTAGTATTTTCATTATTCGTGTGAGCAAAGGCCTGTGATGCTATCGCTATGCTATCGCTACGCTATCGCCATGTTTGACAGTTCCTGCGGCCAATCAACACGCGGCTAACGTCCGGGCCGGTCAGCTTGTGGTATGAAGGAAGCTGCAGGGTGGAACACGATGAGAACAAGCTTCAGAACCAGAGAGACTGGATACGTGAGAAACCAGGCGACGACTCCCAGAAACGTCTTTTATACTTCAACTGTTTTTTTTACCTTTATTTGTTTTATTTGTATTTTCTGCATTTTTAATCTATTTTGTGTGTGAATCCTGACCTCTCACACCTCCGCTATTCTGTTTTCCACTGCGCTTCATTATAAAGGCTTTAGGAAGAAGGTCGCTTGCTCAAATGCCAAAAGTATTTGCTCGCCTGTGTGTGTGTGTGTGTGTGTGTGTGTGTGTGTGTGTGCGTGTGTGTGTGTGTGTGTGGTGTGTGTGTGTGTGTGTGTGTGTGTGTGTGTGTGTGTGTGTGTGTGTGTGTGTGTGTGTGTGAGTCAGTTTAAAAGTGTGTCAAACATTTCACCTTGAAGTACAGCAGCGAATTCACTGTCGAGACCAATGTGGCTTTGAAACCCCCCCGACTGTGAGCGTTATGAGTCTAACACATGTGGCCGAATATCGCCTACACACACACACACACACACACACACACACACACACACACACACACACACACACACACACACACACACATACAGGATGTTTCACATACTTTATTCATTTAAGGTTTTATGGTAAATGTAGACTGTAATTGTGCAGCCGGCGGTGCAGCGGTACAATTACGAGTGTGTCGGCGTGTCGGTGAGCGTTGTTACTTTTTACTGAGATGACCACACACACACAGACACACACACACACACACACACACACACACACACACACACACACACACACACACACACACACACACACACACACACACACACACACACACACACACACACACACACACACACACCCTGCTGTTTTAGGAGCCCTGCTTTTGATGGAGCAGACCGAGGCCTCTCACTGGTCGCTGGCAGTCGTCCAGCAGCCAATCGCAGGCCTCCGCCAATTAGAGCCGAAGGTATCGAGAGCAGAACGTTTCCCGGGGCTTTTTTTTTTTTTTTTTTTTTAACGGGCTTGTTTGTGCGTCTACGACTTTCAGCAGCGCTCACAATGTTCCTGCAGCGAAGTGTGTGTGTGTGTGTGTGTGTGTGTGTGTGTGTGTGTGTGTGTGTGTGTGTGTGTGTGTGTGTGTGTGTGTGTGTGTGTGTGTGTGTGTGTGTGTGTGTGTGTGTGTGTGTGTGTGTGTGTGTGTGTGTGTGTGTGTGTGTTTTAATCCCACACACACACTGCGTGTTTTAATCCCACACACACACTTTTTAAAATGTCTGAGGCGCAAACGTTCTTGAATCCAAGAATAAGGATCGATCAGTTAAATCCACGTCTACATCAGGAGCTCCTGTCCCAACATGGATCCGCTTTATTTGGTAACCCAGAGCTACACTCGGTAGAGCGCAGGCCTTCGCCGGCGCCACGTTTGCTTGCGGAACCGAGTTAGCGCGTATCGATGCTAACTAGCCTGTCAGGTCGCTACATCACTGTGTGAAACGTGACTTGTTGCTATGGAAACGGCTTCGCTACCAGGTTACGGAGAGGCTGCAAGGCATTATGGGAGATATTAGTACTAGAACATTTGATGGGATTAATGGAGACGAAGGGGACATTTTTTCAGTTTCGGGGATTTATTCAAAAGATTTGCCGTTAACGTCCCAAAATCTAATGGAGCGGTCTTTAGATAATGCAAAATCATCCCTGAAGATTTCAATTCAGTCTGGCAACTTAATTGACCGTATATATGCGCATGTTTATTGCGATCTTGGACCCCGTCTCCATGGAAACGGTGAAACGTTGACAGAAAAGAGTTGACAGTCACCGCAATAACAATCCATCTTGGTCGTCCATACGAACGTTATTGTTATTGTTTATAGCGGACGGTTCCCTGCTGCAGGTGTGGTTTCCAATAAGAAAACAAACGGCGCCCACTTGTGGCCTGGCATACTAACTGCATGGATTTCAGCTTTCCTGATGAAGTCCTTTAGAAGACGGATTAAACGACGTAATCATCACTTAATGGTGAATCTCTGCAGAATCATTTCTTGTTTTTTCTCCCAGAGATATAATTAATATATATAAAATATAATATAAAAACAACAAAAAACAAACTGAGCATCATTGTTGAACGAGCGACCGAGAAGACGACAGAGGAAACTGATCACAAAGCAGAAATACTCCCTCCGACTGCCGAGGAGCGCTTCGTATGAAGAGAGAGGAAAGAATAAATAAATGTTTTCAGTAGCTGGAAAGTTCTCAAGTCCTTTTCAAGTTGGAGGGCTACACACACACACACACACACACACACACACACACACACACACACACACACACACACACACACACACACACACACACACACACACACACACACACACACACACACACACACACACACACACACACACAGAGCAAGTCTTGCTCCGGTACCAATGCAAATAACCAAGAAGGAAAAAAAAAAAATCATCTTGGTAAAAATGTAGTGAGGACTGCCAAGGCCACGGTGCTCCCTTTTATCACAATAAATCAGAGCAAAACGTTGGAGTAGTGTGTGTGTGTGTGTGTGTGTGTGTGTGTGTGTGTGTGTGTGTGTGTGTGTGTGTGTGTGTGTGTGTGTGTGTGTGTGTGTGTGTGGGTGGCTGTCTAAGCACTGCCTTTGTTTTCCGTCCCACTTAAAAAGGTCAGAGCCCTCGGGAGTCATTATATCACCCCTGATATTAATGCCTCTGAGCCCAAAGTAGTGTGTGTGTGTGTGTGTGCGTGCGTGCGTGCGTGCGTGCGTGCGTGTGAGAGACCCATGTGTTTCTACTAATATAGTTTGTATGAAAAGTACAGTTCGTTATTTCTGAGTGCCTGTTTGCGTGTTAGTGTTTGTGTGTTTGTGTTTGTGTTAGTGTTTGTGTGTTTGTGTGTTTGTGTTTGTGTGTCTGTGTGTTTGTGTTTGCGTGTTAGTGTTTGTGTGTTTGTGTTTGTGTGTGTCTGCAGGTGGTACATGCTTCTGGGCCTCATGTGCTCCAGATTGAAAGTACGTTCAGAATGTTTTCCTTTAATTCATCACAGTTTGCTCAGGGAGCAAGTTTTTATCATGTTTTTCATCCCTTGCTTTTCAACCGGTGCTAACATGCTAACGTAGCTTCAGCGACCTGCTGCGCGCTCCGTTAGAGAAATCAGGATGTTTGATTCATTCTGGTGAGCGATTAGCATTCATTCTTCTCCCTTTGAAACAAACTTCTGATTGAAGCTTTTAATTTGAAAAAAAAAAAATTGGTAGTACCACATTTGGCCACATGAAACTCAGAAATATGTATAATCTGTCTCATTTAGGCCGTTTCACGTGAAAATTATTTGATTTTGTGTTTTCGTTTCAGAAAAGTTTCGCATTCGCACGGCAACGTTTTGAAAATGACGTTCGTTTCCATGGAAACGGCAGAAACACTGAAAACAATTTTAGCCAACAAACGACCAAGTTGGACTGTTAATACAGGGCCTGTCAAAATAAAAGTGCCAAGTCCAGGAGAATATGAACTGGGGGTCATGACACCACGGAGGACACTTTGTTCTGGTTGACTCTACTGAGCATGTGCAGAAATATCTACTACGGCCGTCGAGCGCATGAGCGACAGCAGTGTTCCAGAAAAGTTTTCGACCCAATAATAGTTTTTCCGTTTTTAGTGCCGTGACGAGCGTTAAAGTTAAACTTTCAAGTTTTTTCTGTTGTTGTGGCGTAAAGTTCACCTGATGAAAAGATCTAGATTTTCACAATTACAGCAGAAAATGACACCAACCTCAACATAAAGCCAATTTTAATAAAAACCCTCTGCTGCAGTGAAACATTAAAAAAAACCTCTTATTGCTGTTATGTTGTGCACGTTTTTTACACTAATGCTAGTTAGCTAGCGTCGTGGTAGCATCACCGAGTGTTGCGTCAACTAATCTCGAAAAAGTCATTTAAAAAACAATGTTTTGTTAATTCTTGTTTTTTTGGTTTTGGTCCACGTGCCTCATGTTTGACACCGCTAGTTTGACTAACTATTTTCAGAATAAAAAAAAAAAAAAAAAAAACCCGCTCTGCATGAATGCTAATGAGTGATTTCGGAGCGTTTCTCTCCTTTCTTTCTTTTTTTCTCCTCCACTCTGGATGTCGGGATCAAACCCTCGGCGCTCTCGGGTACCAGGCGGCGTCTCCAGCAGCCGCCAGGTGAAACTACTCCTCCAGGCGATGTAAACGGAGGAGCGGGGTTTTCATTATATTTTAAGAGTCGCCCCTGTTCTGTTTTTACAGGCCAGGTTGCTACAATATAGGCTTTCTCCGCCGCGAGTGAATGGGAGCCATATGGAAAACACTGTACTGTACCTGAGCGGCTATTTTGGTCACACAGACCCGGTATTGTGCTGCGGGGATGGAGGGAAGGAGGAAGAAAGAGGAGGAGGAGGGGAAAGAGAGAGAGAGAGAGGGAGAGGAAAAATGAGATGGAAAGAGAAGAAGCAAGAAGATGGGCTGAAGGAAGGAGAGTCACAGGGTGGAAACTCACTTAAGCTGCTATTCTTTGATCCATACTTTGATATAATTAGTTTTTAAAGGGTCATTTTCTGCAAAACTCACTTTCTAAAAGTTTTCCATCAGTACTACTCGTCCCCATACCTGGACTGACGTCCCAGAAGTGAAGACAGTCTGTCCTCTCTCTCCCTGGCTTGTTTCAGGTTTTAAAAAGTGTGTTGCTCCAAGCAGCCAATCAGAAATCAAACCCTATATAGTGTCATCGGGGGGTTCAGCCAATCACGATCAAGGTAGGCCCCTCCCCTTTGACTCCTCCCACAATCAGGCAGCTCTGCTCTGGCACATGGCACCACGAGAGGAAGTACTTCCTCCTCTTCCCAGGATGTGCTTCACATGTTTGAATCCACTTCAATCCAACTTTATTTGTAAATCACATTTAACAACAGCCGAGGGTGACCACAGGGCTTCAGTTCAACATCAGAAAACAATCAGAGTAAAAACTCTATTTTCTTTACTCTGGATCTTGGACCATCTGATTTGTTGGCCTCGATAATAAAACAAGAGTATGAACGTGTATAAGCGTGGATAAATAAGGAGGCGCCAACCTGTTTAATACCTTTAATAAAATCTTAAAAGATTTACAAAACACTCTTTCTTCCTCACGTGTTTGAGGAATTCAGATTCTGGGTCGATCGGAGCGATTAGGGAACGAGAACCTGACGCACGACCAGGCGGGATGACTCATCCGTTCTTCCAAGCACATAGTGTATGTGTGTGTATGTGTGTGTGTGTGTGCGTGTGTGTGCCGTGACGCACACACACGCACACACACATCACATACAATACACATAATAGCACGCCGTGACGCATGAACATTTCCAAGTGTGTTCGCGCTCCGTCGATTGGCGCTCTATGAATGCGCGCTTGTGAGCGACCGCTAGCGTAGGCGCATTGCGCCGTTGATCCGGCGGCGGGCGTGCCGCCGGCCTCCGCCGCGTTTCGCTGTCAATCACAGCGTCGGCTTCGGGCGAGAGTGAAGAAAGTTCCCCCGCTGCGTCGACGTTCTCCCTTTCACCCTCCTGCACAGAAGAAATTCCAGCCCCGACATGAGCCGCCGGTGATTTATCAACGTTGACAAATGGGCTTTTTCACACGGGAACGAGCGGCCTCGCCACGGCGGGATCCGAGGACGTCGCCGACTGCGTCGCGGCGTGAGACCTGGACGGAAACGCGCCTGAATCCCCGAAGAAACGAAGCCAAGAAATATCGACCACCTCAAGGAAAATCCTGCAAAGTTTAGATTTTATGTGACAAAAGAGCGGCTGGACTGAGCGACATGTCAGCTCCTGCCTGAAATCGGACCTCCAGAGAAATCTCCCAAACGTCCGTGAACGTTAGAGGGAGAACTTTTTCCATCCACATCAAACCGCATCGTGTGTGTCCAAACAAAACCACCAACCGTGCCGGAGGATTCAAACCAGGCCTGCAGTGATGCTGTGGAACGCCGTTTGTCACCATCAAGCTGGAGCAGCAGAACCTAGCGGAACCCCAGCAGAACCCCAGCAGAACCCCCCCCCACAGGGGAAACGCATCGTTTTTGTGTTTTCAGTATCGGCAGGGAGCGAAAGTTTAGTGCTCGTACTTAAAAAAATACTTGTATCGGTGCATCGCTGGTTTGAAGACGGAGTCAGCAGGTTGTGGCGGCGAGTCCCCCCCCCAGCCCCATGACGTAGCAGAATGGACTAATCACAGCTCTCGTGGTCCCATGACGTAGCAGAATGGACCAATCACAGCTCTCGTGGTCCCATGACGTAGCAGAATGGACCAATCACAGCGCTCGTGGTCCCATGACGTAGCAGAATGGACCAATCAGAGCTCTCGTGGTCCCATGACGTAGCAGAATGGACCAATCACAGCTCTCGTGGTCCCATGACGTAGCAGAATGGACCAATCAGAGCTCTCGTGGTCTGTATACATTGCCGCTAAGATATGTATCTAGAAAACGTTGGCGCTGCATGCTGGGAGACGGAGAGGACCCGCCGTGATGAGCCGCGGTAAAGCCTTGGCGCTAACGTTGTGTTGTTGGGTGATTTTGCCAACGTGTCCAACACGTCCTGTCTCAACGTGGTCGCTGCGACCGAGTCCTCTAACCGGGTGGAGCAGGAATCCACCGTCAGTGATTGATGAGCACCAATTTTAGATCCAGAATGAAGAGGAGGTGTGGAGGAAGAAAAAGTTCAAACACAAGTCAAAAGTGCAAGAATGAAATTGAAATGTTGAACCGAAAATATACTTAAGGAAGGAAAAAAAAAGCTCTTTCCTACTTTCTTGTCCCATGTGAGCGGAGCACCAATCTGCCAGATGTGTGGAGGTCAGAGGAGGCACGTCGGAGGCGTGGAGCAGCCGGGGATGGAGGTATAATTTCACACCTATCGGGTTCGTGGCCTCGGAGAAGACGACAGGCCGGGGAGACGAGGGTCAAGCCAGAGGGCTGAGCAGACCCTCCCTCCCGTCTCTGCTTTCGTTTAGCCAACACGTGTGGCGGCGTCCCGCCGGCCGGCCTCGGACTGAGGACTGGGGACTGAGGACTGGAGACTGGGGACTGGAGACTGGGGATTGGGGACTGAGGACTGAGGACTGGGGATTGGGGACTGAGGACTGGGGACTGAGGACTGGGGACTGAGGACTGAGGACTGAGGACTGAGGACTGAGGACTGAGGACTGAGGACTGGGGACTGAGGACTGAGGACTGGGGACTGAGGACTGAGGACTGAGGACTGAGGACTGAGGACTGGGGACTGAGGACTGGGGATTGAGGACTGGGGACTGAGGACTGGGGATTGAGGACTGAGGACTGGGGATTGAGGACTGGGGACTGGGGATTGAGGACTGAGGACGGGACTGGGGACTGGGGACTGGGGACTGAGGACTGGGGACTGGGGACTGAGGACTGAGGGCTGGGGATTGAGGACTGGGGACTGAGGACTGGGGACTGAGGACTGAGGACTGGGGATTGAGGACTGGGGACTGGGGACTGGGGACTGAGGATTGAGGACTGGGGATTGAGGACTGGGGACTGAGGACTGGAGACTGGGGATTGGGGACTGAGGACTGGGGATTGGGGACTGAGGACTGGGGACTGAGGACTGGGGACTGAGGACTGAGGACTGGGGATTGAGGACTGGGGACTGAGGACTGGGGATTGAGGACTGGGGATTGAGGACTGAGGACTGGGGACTGAGGACTGAGGACTGGGGACTGGGGACTGGGGACTGGGGACTGGGAATTGAGGACTGAGGACTGGGGACTGAGGACTGGGGATTGAGGACTGGGGATTGAGGACTGAGGACTGGGGACTGAGGACTGGGGACTGGGGACTGGGGACTGAGTCAGGATTGTTGAGGTTCCAGCAGAGTTCAATGGGGCAACGACAAGCTTGGGAAACGTCCTTCACGTGTTCACCTTGTAGTACCTCAGCCGTGTCTGAACACGTGGATTTGTCTCTTGTTAATAAAGCTCAAGGGGACAACTAATGCTGGGAATATCGTGTTTTAGTAATTTAATATTTCTCAGCGAGTTTCAATTTTGGCGCTACAGTGCACACCACTGCCCCCACAGGCCATCAGTGGTCGCTACACATCTATACCTTTCTCGTTTCTCACCTTCATGACGTCCCCATGACTGAATGAGTGACATTCACCGTTTATTTCTTGACTATTTTAGCAGCACAAGCAGCTCGTTTTGTTGTTAATGTTGAAAAGATTAAAAGTTCTTTCCTGGTCCGACCATGTCGCCAACGAACGGAACCGAAACAACTGAAAATAAAGTGATTTTAATCATTTAATAGTCAGAAATGTTGCCTGGAATTTATATTGATGAATAAAACCAGCATTTTAAAACAAGAACTTCTCACACTGCCCCCAAGTGGCCATTCCTCTCTGCTTAAAACAACAAAACACTGTTGTTGCTTGAGAAACAAACAGCAAAACAAGACAAAGTTCTTTCGGCATCACAGATATTGATCCTCTCTGAATACTTTATTTTACACTACAATTAAAGATTTACACAAAATTGCATCACCTGCCTCTTAAAGTAGAACTTCAGTCAAACTGACGAACTCTCCGCACGTTTTTTTTACGGCCGCAGCTTTATCATAAATACCACCCTCATCCCGATGGAATACACAGAAATGAATCTATAAACGAAGCGCTGAGCGATCGTGAGAACAAAAGGTGAACCTCCGGCGGCGATTTTGTTTTTGGTACGAAACTTTTGGCACACGAGATAACGAAAGTCTTTACAGAGCGGTACAGATGCTCCGGTTGGAAAAACAAATCTCCTCCGGACCAGCATGAGACGCTAATAGGAAAAAGATTTCTGAGGTAATGAGGCGGAGAAAAAAAAAAAAAAAAAAAAAATCAATAAGAGGAGTTGCGATGAAAGCGGCGCGTTGCAGCGCCGAGTCGTGTCCCGGTGCTGAACCGAGGGTCTGGGGGTGATTAGGAGGAGAGACGCATGTGGTTCACTAACAACACACACACACACACACACACCAGCTGTCGGGGGTGTGAAACCTGATTAAAGAGTTTGCTCGAGGGCAGAGTTCGGCTCCTCGGGGAACCGGCAGGGATTCGAGCTGCGCTCCGGTTCTCGCCGAACTCCTAACTCCCGGTGACGACGCTCAGTCGGGAGCGCCGGATTATAATCCCGCACGGTCGGGATCGCGATGGACGTCTCGGCAATCGGCCGTAACATTATGACCACTTGGGCTGACGGGATGTTAGTAGAGACGCATCCATACTAGAATCCGATACTGCATGTAGTACTCGGAAAGCGGGCTCGATACCCGGTAGTATGGGTGGATACCCATTTTAAAAGATTGACAGTTGGACATTGGTGGTCTAAAAGTGTGAAAGGAAATCTGAGCCCCACCTGGTGTCACTAGGAAGAACTGCAGGCAAAGTATGTCATTACTTCTTGAAGTATTTCTGCAATATGTCCTAAATCCTACGTTGTATATAAAATGCGTGTGAGGATTTTACTTCCTGGTCGTCGGTCTCCGTCTTGAGGCTTCAGGCGCATGCTTCAGCTGCGGCTACATTCATTCAGATCAGGCCATCTTTAAGCGTTGTTGTGAAGCTCCGCCCACTGAGCAGCATCTTCAGGAAGCTCAGAGCTGATTGGCCGGCGACCAATACAGAAACGGAGCGACTGGTGACAAATGGCAGCTTATCCTCCGCTCCGGTTGACGCTGGATCAGAATGAACGAGGGCCGAGACGCACGATCGAGCCGGACATTTGATAAGCCCCGCCCCCTTTTCGGTCGTGGTTCAACCTGCTGAACTCAGCTGGGGTGGTGCACGGAGGTCGTATTCCTGCTCCATTTAACTGGCGACCATCTGAGAATAACGCCACGAGTGAACTCGTGAAACACCTCACCGACCTCAGGCGAAAAACTTAAACTGGAAATTTCCAATAGGAATCAGAAAAGGATGGAGACTGGATGAGAAGCTTTGTTTTGTACCCGGTGGTCGGTTTGATTCCCACATTTTGAGACGTAGTTTGCATATCAAAATAAAAAAACACACGATGAACTCATGAAAAACAAGACAAACCAGAAAAGTGCTCATAATTCCACCATTTCCAACAAGATGAGATCAAATAAATTCAAAAAAATTGTTTTATAAAAAAAAAACCCTTCAAGATAAAAGCATTCACTGACATAAAACCAGGATAAAAACATACAATAAAATAAAATATAATCAAGATAATAAATAGCTAAGAAATAAAATGTATAAATATAATAAAAAAAAATATATATATATATATACTTAAAATTCTAATATAATCTTAATTATTTTATTACTATAATATTAAATGAATATTAATATTAATTTAACATTAAATAAAATAAAATGCAGTGTCTCTGTTCAGTGATGGCGACATGAACGAAGTTGTTCCTGTGACGTTTTGTTCTACACGTTTATCGTGACGAAGGTTAATCACAGAGTAAAAGCTGAGGAACCAAAAAAATAAAAGCTCCTGGACTTTGAACTATCAACACTTACATCTGGTAATGGAGAAATAAATGACCGTGTATTTATTTATTTATTTATTTTACCTTTTCATGGCGCATTTTTAAAACCGATGCAACAGAAAAAACTAAAGGGTCTAATGTGTGAATTCTTCGGTGTATTTATGAAACTTTCCCTCCGTCTGGGTTCACGCCGTCTCCTCGGAGGTTGGACCCGCTCACCTGCCACTTAAGATGCCGAGCGGCGTCCGACCCATAAATACCGCTGACATTTATCTCTACGTCAATACGTGAGTTAATCTACAAAGTTCAACATATTTATGGTGTTATCCCAAAAACTAAACCCCATAAACAAGAAGTATAAAAGCCTGTCCGGAGTAAGAGCCCTCTCAGTCTGGTGACGCCATGTGCCAGAAGTCGTCCGTCACCTCGGGTGTGGCGGCGCATTAACGACGCCGGACGCACTGGATTTATCCTCCAGGTTAAGTGGGAGGGGCCTGCGGGTCGGCTGCAGAGTCGCCGGAGTGCGCTTTTATTAGTCGGCGGTGGATATTTAGCGGATCGATTGATCGCTGTGTTCCCGGGGCGGGCAGGCGGCAGGGAGACATTCACAGCTCGTCAGAGGTGGTGGAGGTGAACCATGACATCATCCGGTGGAAAGAGACGACGTGGAGCGTCCGGCAGGAAGGACGAAGACAAACCGGGGTTTTCGGGGAAGAAATTTACTTTAGTTTGCGTCGTGAGCTTTTATCCTTCTAGAGAAATATATTATTCTGAAACGATGGTAGAATTCTCAGACCTGGTTTCCACGACGACGATTCAAGTGGAAAGTGTGTTTAGACGGAAACGTTCTTCTTCTTCTCCTTCTTATTATTCACGAAAACGGCATGAATGCGGCCGACGATGTAGTTATCATGTTTGGCCACTAGTTGGCGCCGTTGTTTGTTTTTGTAATGAAACCACACACACCAGAACGATGCGCTATGAACATCAACAACGTTCCGACACAAACGTCCCACTGGACAGACGACCAAGTTGGGTTGTTATCACCGCGACTGTCAAAATAAAAGCACCATGGTGCGCAGAAGCAGTATTTTCCCCGTTTTCATAAAGTTTGTTTCCTGTGGCTCGGAGCGCCGTTATGTAAACAGACACTCAAAACGATGAGACTTTAATGATTCTGAATCTATTTTGGATTCTGCGTAACGATTCGATTCTCATTTGACGAATTTTGCAGTTTCACCAGCAGGGGGCGAGCTAACGGCGCCGCCGCCGCCGCCGGGTCGACATTCACACCTTAGCGGCTCAAAAACTCGACGCTCATTCAAAGTTGTCGCTGCCGTTTGTGAGAACGTTTCTTCGTTTTGCTCGGATTTCCTCCCTTTGATGTAAAAAATCCACTTTGAAAATATTCCAAGTCGTCCCGCCGTCGCTCTTTTCTCCTGAGACGTTTGTGCCTCTTGTGAGTGATGTCATCGCTGCTCACTGGGACCGCTGAGGGAATCGTCTGCAAAACTGGTGAAACGACTCCCAAGGAATTGAAACACGCAAACAAATAATTATATATTGTTGTTTTTTTTATATTTTGCTTTGATGTTTTTATACGTCCTTGTTTTTGTTTTTCATTGCTTTTGCCACCTGGAGATGTTTGTTGATTTAAAGCACTTTGAATGGATTTGTTGCTGAAAAGTGCAAAACACACACACACACACACACACACACACACACACACACACACACACACACACACACACACACACACACACACACACACAGGGGTCTTGATATATGGGTTTGCAGGCTTTGGTTGCGGTTGCAGCCGGTGACGACTGGATCACCGACCACGATGATGTCATAACTGTCTGGTTTGATAGTGTGTGTGTGTGTGTGTGTGTGTGTGTGTGTGTGTGTGTGTGTGTGTGTGTGTGTGTGTGTGTGTGTGTGTGTGTGTGTGTGTGTGTGTGTAACGTGCTCTCCTTTGCTTTGAAATTTCAAAAAAAAAGAAAAAAGGAGAACCCCGCCTGACCTCAGCGTCTCGGTAAATCTCCCCCATTTTCTTGTTGTTGTTCAGTTTTTCACCATAAAGACGAGACCCGATGCCACGGGGGCAATAAACTCGGCCCCCGGAGGGGTTTGATATACGGAGAATTACCCCGGATTACCTCGGGCCGCCGTCGCAGAGGGCACGGGGAGCGCCGGCGTCATATTTAATCGTGGAAATCATGATGTGCGGTCGCGATTCTCAAATAAGGGTTTAGAGAAAATTAATGGAACCATCAACATTTATGAGGTAATAAATTGGCGCGACCACTCAGGACAAGAGGACGGTGTTCGATACGCTGCGGCCGCCGCGGTAATCTGCAGAGCTGGGAGGGGGAGACGTGTTCAACGCAGGAAAAAAACCACAAAAAGAAGTCTTTTTTAAAAACTCTAGATATTTGTATTTATTGCCTAAGTACTCGCCTGGGTTGGGCCGACCACAGTTACATCATCCACGACTTTCTAAACCCGAGTTTAAGTTTGAAGTTTCAGATAAATATTGAAGCGGATTTTAACTCCATTCCAGAATTCCAGATTTTAGAGTCTTTATTTGATATTTGTATTTTCACATAATAAAGGTCTAATATGTTGCTGAACTAAAAAAAAAAACTATAGAATATCCACGTAGAACTAGATTGTCTTTACACATACTTATGAACGTTTTTAAGTGTTTTCACTTTTCGTAAATTCTCCGACTCGGCGTAAACGCCGCGACTGCATCATATATAGTTGTTCTGCTCGCGCTCAGTATGATGTCGTACGATATGGACTTTATATTAGATTTTATATCCCGATAATGATGTGTATCCCAATATAGTATCCTTTCTTAATATTGTTATATATTAAGATTCTTATACATAGAATTATTTTTTATTTTCTACTATTTATTATATAATTATATATGTAATTATTTTATTCATAATAAATGAATATATTTATTTATTTATTTATTTTATTTTATTTATTATTATTATTTTTTTTTTCAGGTAGCGCTACTTTTTCCTGTTTTTCATGTCATAAGTTTTTTTTGATATTTATTTATTTTATATTATTTATTACATAATTATATATGTAATTATTATATGTATAATATACCACAAAGTGATAAATAACTATATATATATATATCTTGGTAGTTTTATTTTGACAGTCTCCGTAACCAACAATCCAAGTTGGTCGTCTGGCAGCACTTTGCCCGACATGTACTGCAGTAGTATTCACAGTATCAGCCTTTAGTTCCCACTCTGCACCCTCCAAGTGTCTTATTCTGAAAGTCCGTTGAGGTGTTGCTTCAAGTCGATCGTCTGTTTCCAGTTTGAATGGAGTGAAAAAGGGACGGGATTATTCTGAAACCTGCGAGAAACGTCGTAAAGAAATACCACGTGGCAGTAACAGTTTGACGGACTCGTCCATAATCAGTCAAAAACGTCAACTTGAACTTCTTTAATTATGAGAATTTCAAGATAAAACACATCTGGTGTCTCCACACGGCCGTCTTGACTGGAGCTGCCAGAACAAAGAGACACCGGTCCTCCGTCCGTCCGTCTGTCGGCGTCTGTCCGCCGTCGCCAGCTCGTCCCTGAATATCTTGCCGCAGGTGGTCCGTCCGTTATCGTCTTCCCCCCGGTGTCTCGATGGGAAGACGCTGAAAGACGCGCCGGGCCCTCCGGGGGATGAAGCGTCTCACAGATACTCAAAGACACTCAGGTATTACTGCTCAGGTGCGACGGACAGACGCTCCATTATTATTTCAACCTTTTTTAATCAGGGCGTCACTCATCCTCCTCCCTCCATCCGTCGCTCCACACCTCCGTGGGAGGAGGAGAGGAGCCGGCAGGAGGAGGAGGAGCGAGGAGGAGGAGCGCTACGGGACGAGTGAAAAGACAAAACTGTCATTGAGTCGTTTTCTGTGTCCTCAGACGTGTGTACTGTCCACCTTTGTGGAGAATACTGCGCATTGCGCAACACGGCCGTAATGACTAGTTCTGCACATGCTCAGTAGAGCCACTCGGAAACAAAAGTCTCCTGCACTTGGTGCTTTTATTTTGACAGTCACCGGAATAAAACTCCAACTTGGTGGTCTGTCCATGAAAATGTCCACAAGCACCCACTAGTGAAACAACGTGAAAACTACACCTGTTTGAGCCATTTAGCAAAAATGATTCGTTTTCACTTGAAACGCTGTCATGTAAACGTGAAACTTTTGTAAAATGTGAGACTTTTCTTAAACTATAGCGCAAAAATTGTGTTTTCCTTTGAAAGGTGAAACTTTTCTAAAACTATAGCGCAAAAATTGTGTTTTCACTTGAAAGGTGAAACTTTTCTAAAACGTGAAACTTTTTTAAAACTATAGCACAAAAATTGTGTTTTCACTTGAAAGGTGAAACTTTTCTAAAACGTGAAACTTTTCTAAAACTATACCGCAAAAATTGTGTTTTCACTTGAAAGGTGAAACTTTTCTAAAACGTGAAACTTTTTTAAAATGTGAAACTTTTCTAAAACATTAGCTCAAAAAACGATGTGTTTTCACTTGAAAGATGAAACTTTTCTAAAACGTGAAACTTTTCTAAAACTATAGCGCAAAAATTGTGTTTTCACTTGAAAGGTGAAACGTTTCTAAAACTATACCGCAAAAATTGTGTTTTCACTTGAAAGGTGAAACTTTTCTAAAACGTGAAACTTTTCTAAAACTATACCGCAAAAATTGTGTTTTCACTTGAAAGGTGAAACTTTTCTAAAACGTGAAACTTTTTTAAAATGTGAAACTTTTCTAAAACATTAGCTCAAAAAACGATGTGTTTTCACTTGAAAGGTGAAACTTTTCTAAAACGTGAAACTTTTCTAAAACGTGAAACTTTTCTAAAACTATAGCGCAAAAATTGTGTTTTCACTTGAAAGGTGAAACTTTTCTAAAACTATAGCGCAAAAATTGTGTTTTCACTTGAAAGGTGAAACTTTTCTAAAACGTGAAACTTTTTTAAAATGTGAAACTTTTCTAAAACATTAGCTCAAAAACGATGTGTTTTTACTTGAAAGATGAAACTTTTCTAAAACGTGAAACTTTTCTAAAACATTAGCTCAAAACGACGCGTTCTCACTTGAAGCACTGTTGTGGCCTCCATGAGCACGATTGACAGATGATACTTATTGTTGAAAAAGTGCGTTCACGTTCACAGTTTCACGCCACGAGACCAAATATGGTCGGACCAATATCGTTTCCACGCTCCAGTCTTCCCTCCTTCTTTTCCTCCGTCTTCTTTATCGCCTCCGTCTCGTCTCTCCTGCGGCCTTTGGTTGTCATCCGTCGCTCTTCACCTCCGTTTCACCAGCATCCCTCGTTCCTCCTCCCCTCCGGCCTTCATCAGGGACGCAGGATTCACCCTCCTCGTCACGACGGTTGAACTTTCACACACATTTCTCTCGGGCGCCCTGAGCTTTGCGCCGCTGCTCGGGACGCACGTCAAACTGTCCTTTCTGGTTTCACTCCTTTTTTATTCTGTCCATCTTTTCCTTCGTCCTCCGTTGCAGAACCCCGGTGATCCTGAGATGATCCGTTAGCAGAACAGAGCATGTTTCATTAATGGCGACTTCCTGCAGGGAAACCCATTTCTACGCTGCTCACAGCAGATCGCTCTCGCACTATTATTCATGATCGTGCCCAAACGTTACATAAGCAACACTTTTTTTTTTTGTCAATCGGGGTGAAAAACAACACTTTTATTTCCCCGTCTGATCTTTCCAGCCGCCGCCGTGCTCCGATGGGAGGATTCTTAAACGGGAACAGTAAAAATAATTAATCGTCGCCGCGCGGCACTCGGAGGCGGAGCCGCTGATGTTTTTATTGCAGGAGAGGGAAGTTATTGTTGTGGACTTAATTAGCTGTCGGTGCGCTTTGAATTTATTTTTTCTAGAGCGTCGACGCTGGAAGAGAGAAGAAAAAAAAAAAAAAAAAACAACCGCTGCTCGTTGGGTGGAAATATTTACTGCGGGAGAATCACCAGAACGCAGGATTTCATTCCAGCTTCGCTCCAGTTTGGAGGTGAAAACAGCAACGAGCATCCAAATCTTCTGATGGGAAAGTTCTTCCTCCTCTAACATCAGATTATAGAGCGTCTTCTGCCTCTAACATCCAGATTATAGAGCATCGTCTGCCTCTAACATCCAGATTATAGAGCGTCCTCCTCCTCCAACATCATATTATAGAGCGTTGTCCTCCTCTAACATCAGATTATAGAGCGTCGTCTGCCTCTAACATCAGATTATAGAGCATCGTCTGCCTCTAACATCCAGATTATAGAGCATCTTCCACCTCCAACATCAGATTATAGAGCGTCTTCCTCCTCGAACATCCGGATTATAGAGCTTCTGCATCCTCTTAACATCCAGGCTATAGAGCATCTTTCTCCACTAATATCCAGATTAAAGAGCATCTTACCCCTCTAACATCCAGATTATAGAGCGTATTCCTCCTCGAACATCCAGATTATAGAGCTTCTTCATCCTCTTAACATCCAGGCTATAGAGCATCTTTCTCCACTAATATCCAGATTAAAGAGCATCTTACCTCTCTAACATCCAGATTGTAGAGCATCTTTTCCCACTAGCATCCAGATTATAGAGCGTCTTCCCCCTTTAACGTCCAGATTGTAGAGCATCTTCTCCCACTAACATCCAGATTATAGAGCGTCTTCCTCCTCTAACATCCAGACTATAGAGCACCTTCCTCCTCTAACATCAGATTATAGAGCGTCTTCCTCCTCGAACATCCAGATTATAGACCGTCTTCATCCTCTTAACATCCAGGCTATAGAGCATTTTTCTCCACTAATATCCAGATTAAAGAGCATCTTACTTCTCTAACATCCATATTATAGAGTGTCTTCCCCTCTAAGGTCCGGATTGTAGAGCATCTTCTTCCACTAACATCCAGATTATAGAGCGGCTTCCCCCTTTAACATCCAGATTGTAGAGCATCTTCTTCCACTAACATCCAGATTATAGAGCGTCATCCCCCTCTAACATCCAGACTATAGAGCTTCTTCCTCCTCTAACATCCAGATATAGAGCATTTTCCTCCACAAACATCCAGATTATAGAGCATCGTCCTCCACAAACATCCAGATTAAAGAGCATCTTCCTCCTCTAACATCCAGATTATAGAGCATCTTCCTCCACAAACATCCAGATTATAGAGCATCTTCTTCCACAAACATCCAGATTATAGCGCTTCTTCCTCCTCTAACATCCATATCATAGAGCATCTTCCTCAGTTCACCCAGTGACGTGATTTTTCAGGACGTCGCTCTGCTCTTGCAGATGCTGCAGGAAACCCGTCCAGAGTCGTCTCACTAGAGTCACACTCTGGAGGACATCTTGGTTTCACAGCAGAGAGACGGAGCAGCAGAGTAACACACGGAGAAATCCAGAGCAGTGATCCTCTATGTAAGGATGCAATCGGACGGCGTTGCTGGACGTTTCCCTTCGCCGGCCACTAGAGGTCGTGTGTGGTCACTTTCAAAGTCGCCGCCGTTTGTCCCCCGGGGGTCAAACGGCGGCTTGTTTTTTTTTTCAACCCCCCTCGCCGCCTCTTCGCCCCTCTTTTCCATTCCATCCATCCTCCCTCACTCCCTCTGCAGAGACGCTTTATTGTGGCTTTTGGTGTTTTCGGTGGAATTATTCGTCTTTACCCCCCGAGCTCTGGCAAATGACGGAATGAGCCCGTGGTAATTCTTCAGCGCTAACCACAAGTGTGTGTGTGTGTGTGTGTGTGTGTGTGTGTGTGTGTGTGTGTGTGTGTGTGTGTGTGTGTGTGTGTGTGTGTGTGTGTGTGTGTGTAGTCGTAGGATCACGTTTTTTCTGTGGCGTCTATGGAAAAGAGTTCCCTCTCTCTCTCTCTCTCTCTCTCTCTCTCTCTCTCTCTCTGCATTTTTGTTTCAGAAAAGTTTCACGTTTATGTGGCAACGTTTTTGAAAACGATGCTTGTCGAGACGTTTGTGTCGTTTCACGTCAGTGACGGTGTTAACCGGAGCCGGCGAGAAGATGTTCTTGGAAAGAAGAATCAAATACGGTGGCCTGGAAGTACAAAACACCACAACCCGCAGAGAATACTACAGAATTAAGTTTATTAGTTGATGGATTGTTTTGGATTTAATTCCTCTTCAACGCCACTAAATCTTTGTTTGCTTTTTCGTGGAATCAATAATAATCTGTAATCATCTTTGTGTTTTCTACTATTTTGTAGTGTTTTTTGGATTAAATAGTGTTTTTTTTCTTTTATTTTGTAGTGTAGATTGGGTCTCTATTATGTGGTGTTTTATTTTGGGGGGATTTGCTCGTGTTTTGCACCTCCAGGCCACCGTAATAAAAAGCTCCTTAAGTTTGATCAAAATGTCAAAAAGAACAAAAGTTCAGCGCTGATCTTAACAACCGTTTACGCGCCGATGCGTCAAATGAGAAGGTTTTTGTGTTTCCACGGCAACGTAGTGAAAAAGATGCAGTTTTCAGGCCCCGTCCCCTTTTTCTATTTTCCGCCCCGATACAGCAGAGAAGAAAAGATGTTTGTCTCTGGAAAACCTCAGACAGTATCCTCATTAGAGAGCGTCGGTTTTTTAAAGGAAGAAACACAGTCGCCCCCCCCCCCCCCCCCCATCACCCACCCCCCCCCCCCCCCCCCCCGTGTGGTTGTGTGTGTGACCCCCGTGCCCTCGGCTTGTACGTGTCACATGGACGTCTTGTAGCCGAGGCGCTGAGAGCTCATTTGTGACTTTGTGTGTTTTAAAGGTGTTGAAAGATCAGGAGCAGGACCAACCTCTGCTAAACAATCCCAGCTGGGGACGCAGCAACCAGGCAGCAACCAGGCAGCAACCAGACAGCAACCAGGCAGCAACCAGGCAGCAACCAGACAGCAACCAGGCAGCAACCAGGCAACAACCAGGCAGCAACCAGGCAGCAACCAGGCAGCAAGGCAGCAACCAGGCAGCAAGGCAGCAACCAGGCAGCAACCAGGCAGCAACAGGCAGCAACCAGGCAACAACCAGGCAGCAACCAGGCAGCAACCAGGCAGCAAGGCAGCAACCAGGCAGCAACCAGGCAGCAACCACGCAGCAACCAGGCAGCAACCAGGTCAGCAACCACGCAGCAACCACGCAACAACCACGCAGCAACCAGGCAGCAACCAGGGCAGCAAGGCAGCAACCAGGCAGCAACAGGCAGCAACCAGGCAGCAACCAGGCAGCAACCACGCAGCAACCACGCAACAACCACACAGCAACCAGGCAGCAACCAGGCAGCAACCAGGCAGCAACCAAGCAACAACCAGGCAGCAACCAGGCAGCAAGGCAGCAACCAGGCAGCAACCAGACAACAACCAGGCAGCAACCAGGCAGCAACCAGACAACAACCAGGCAACAACCAGGCAACAACCAGGCAGCAACCACACAGCAACCAGGCAGCAACCAGGCAGCAACCAGGCAGCAACCACGCATCAACCACGCATCAACCACGCCGCAACCACACAGCAACCAGGCAGCAACCACGCAGCAACCAGGCAGCAACCACGCAGCAACCAGGCAGCAACCAGCTAACAACCAGGCAACAACCACACAACAGCCACATAGCAACCACACAACAATCACGCAACAACCACAAAGCAACCACGCAGATGAAGACAAGTGGTGAGTCTGATTATTAACTCTCTCTCTCACTCTCTCTCTCTCTCTCTCTCTCTCTCTCTCTCTCTCTCTCTCTCTCTCTCTCTCTCCATTTACATGGAAACAAACTGTTTTCTAAAATTTGCCACTGAAATGAGAAACTTTTCAGAAGTTGATGTGTGATTTTAGACGTTACCGTCGCCTTAATGTCGCCCAAGTGCAAAAGTTGTGTTGCCTCCGATCTGAAAACACGTTTCACTCTTCCTCTCTCTGTTCTTTTTATTTCAGGGTTGTTTTCCACCAACTTTTATTGTGAAACTACCCGAATTCCAGCATGTCCACTGAACTATTAGCACCTAAATCACATAAATACGTTTGCAACCAGAATCCCTGCGTGTCGAGTTCACCTTTCACTGCGAGACAATAAATGGTAAAACACATGCAGAAATGCAACGAGTGTATTTCACACCTGCACCGACGTGTCTCGGTGTCTGTCCGTCTCCTCGTGCCGACGTCTGAGGAACGGTTTTTGACCTCTGACCTCCGACCTCCCGGTGTCTTGTAACGACGCTGCCGCAGGAGCTGGTGGCGGTTCTGCTGCTCTGGCGAGGCACCGCCCGGGTAACATGAGCCTCAAAGTGGCCGTCTCTGGGGGCTCCATTCGGATTCTCTGGCCCCGAATGCTGAAGCCTTTTATTTTTTACTTATTTTTTAGATCGCCGTATGGCAGCCGAGTGCGTGCGTTGCGTTGCGTGCGTGCGTGCGTGCGTGCGTGCGTGCGTGCGTGCGTGCGTGCGTGCGTGCGTGCGTGCGTGCGTGCGTGTGTTTTCAGACGGACTTGAAACAATTCCAAAACATTATATTTTTTTAAAATTGTCCATCGAAAAGCTTCGTTTCCTCCGTTTCCATGGAGACGAAGTGGTCGTGTTCACTGTGCGGTGACTCCAAACACCGATTGTCGTGTTAAACAAGCGCCAAAACGCTGCGGAGGTTTTTGTTTCACTTGCGATGGAGCCGTAGGAGGAGTGAGAAGCCAGTTGAGGAAAACGACAGAACCGTCAGCGCTCCGTCCACGAGGATTAATCCAGTTACAGCCGCTGCTTTGCTTGGCGCGTTCCGAACATTAATCACTAAATCTCCACTAATATGAAACACTCACCTGCCCTCTCCACCCCCCCCCCCCCGCACCACCGTCGGCGCTACAGAGGCTGGATTTGTAGATACACACGATTAACTTCAATCAAAGCAGTTGGATGTGATTTGGCCGAGCTCGTCTTTCCCAAAATGACTTTTCCACATGTGGAGCTCGTACATGTCAGAGTGTTCAGCTCGGAGCCCCCAGACACAAACATTTTACTTCTTGCTCAGAATGTATCGTTTCAGATATTTTGAGGTCACAAATGAGGGGGGGAAACGGGCCGATTTTGATCCATTAAACGGTTCAGGGGCAGTTCAGTCGCCTGTGAAGAACCCGGCGTCCCTCCAGTGGAAGAGAAGGAACCCGGTGGAGTCGAGGTTTTCAGGTCAGAGGGAAAGAAAAGGTCAAAGACCGAGGAGAGGTTACTGTAGGTCAAACTCTGTGTGCGTGCGTGCGTGCGTGCGTGCGTGTGTGTGTACTACTGTGTGTGTGTGTGTGTGTACTACAGTGTGTGTGTGTGTGTGCGCGTGTGTGTACTACTGTGTGTGTGCTTGTGTGCTTGTGTGTGTGTGTGTGTACTACTGTGTGTGTGCGTGTGCGTGTGTGTGTGTGTGTGTGTGTGTGCTGTGTGTGTGTGTGTGTACTACAGTTGTGTGTGTGTGTGTGTGTGCGTGCGTGCGTGTGTGCGTGCGTGTGTGTGTACTACTGTGTGTGTGCGTGTGTGTGTGTGTGTGTGTGTGTGTGTGTACTACAGTGTGTGTGTGTGTGTGTGTGTGTGTGCGTGCGTGCGTGCGTGTGTGTACTACTGTGTGTGTGCGTGTGTGTGTGTGTGTGCGTGTGCGCGCGTTCGTGTGCGTGCGTGCGTGCGTGCGTGCGTGCGTGCGTGTGTGTGTGTGTGTGTGTGTGTGTGTGTGTGTGTGTGTGTGTGTGTGTGTGTGTGTGTGTGTACTAAAGTGTGTGTGTGTGTGTGTGGGTGTGTCAATAAATCTGACAGAACATTTGTTTGGCCTCTGAACCGTGATCACCCCTCAGAGTCCTCTTTTGTGCGTGCGTGCGTGTGTGTGTGTGTGCGTGCGTGCGGTGCGTCTGTGTGTGGCTGCTGAATCCATCAGTGAAGTGGAGAGTCGGGGGAAGAAGTGATGCAAAAGCATGTCGGGGCAGAAGAGCGAGTGAATAAAGGAGAAGAATCTCCCGTCGTCCCTCAGGAGGAAGCTGGAAGCTGCAGCCGCGTTCTTTCACACACAAACGGTGATAAAAGAAACGCCTGTGATTTTGGGAATCACGCTTGTTGTATCACACCGTATAAAAAATACAAGCGTGGAGGTCGAGGGGAGGACGCGGTGTTTGTCCTCAGATGACGCTCGTATCGGGCGCTTACCCGACAACGCTTTCACGTGAAAAACGCAGTTTGTGTTTCGATTCTAGAAATGATAAATGTCACGTATCAGGTCACATCAATCACGTATTATTGCGCAATCACAAGATGGCCACTGGACTACGTTCTGTGTGTGAATAGTGCAGAATAAATGTCCCAAACTGAGTTTTAACTTGGTAGATCATGAGTTCCTTTTCAATCATGGTACTGAATTAGGTGTGGAAACACTGCTGGACAGGGCAGAGCTTTTATTGTGGCGGGCAATATACAAGATGGCCGCCAATGCAACCATTTATTAATCGTCCTCGGCCCAAATCCATCCCTCCTTTCCTCCGGTGATCATCCCCAGCTCGGTAATGAGCAAAAACACTCTCTCCCCTGCACTCTTGACCCTGGGGGTGGGAGGGAGGGAGGGAGGGAGGGGGGGTGGGGGGGGGGGGGGGGGGGGTCAACCCACGATGGGGGCAAAGTATGTAGAAGGAAATGAGAAAAGGAAAGTGCGGGACGTTTGCACTCTTCACCCTCATGATGGGAGAGGTCGGGAGGGCGAGGGATCGCTGGTGAAAGAAAGCAGGATGGAGGAGGGAGAGAGAGAGAGAGAGAGAGAGAGAGAGAGAGGAGAGAGAGAGAGAGAGAGAGAGAGAGAGAGAGAGAGAGAGAGAGGGTCTCAATAGAAACGGGGGGGGAGAGAAGAACCATATATTGGTGGTTTGTTAAACATATCCATCAAACCAGGAAATCAGAGATAAATGTTGGAGGAATTAGAGCGAATCTGTGTGTTGAAATCAGAAAAAAGGGTGTTTTTTTTTTGGGGGGGGGGGGGGGGGGGGGGGGGGGGTCAACCAGAGGCTGCGTGTTGAAGTCCCACCGTTTGCTCGCTGGCAGTGATCCTGACCTTCCAGCAGCCTTGTGAACCCCCGTCACTACATTACCCCGGCCCTCACCGCCACGCCGTGAACTCCCAGCGAGCCCATCAGGGACGCTCTTACGAGCCCGCCGAGCGCCACTTAACCTACAATTTCCCAGGCAGCCCCCCCCCCCTTCCCCCCACAATCCCCCCCCAGCTCCCCCCCCCCCCAGCTCCCCTCCCCCTCCCCCCCAACGCCACACAAAGGCCCTCCTGTCGCCCAGACTGACACCGAACCTCGTCCAATGGGCGGATCGAACACGGGGAGACTCCTGACCACAGTTACCTGTGGGGGAACACTGGTAAAAAGTAATCCGATTACTGATTACTCCTTTTAAAAGTAACTTAGTTACTGATTACTTGCTTTTAAAAGTGACAAAGTTAGAATACAAGTAACTTTTTAGTTACTTTCAGGAGCTACCGACAGCACCCCCCCCCCCCCCCCCACCCTCTCAACATAAGAAAGGAAACGGAAAAGGGGCGGGGCTTCCTGCCAATACATGTTTTTATTCCGGAAAATTACCAAAATAGTGAGTAACACTGAGCTGGACGCGTCTCCATGGCACAGATCTCCTTTGCTCTCCCCCATGAGGCGCCTCTCTCATCCGCTTTGTATGCGACATTTTTCCCCCCCGCAGTTTTTGAGGATTTATTCGGAAACGGTTTGTCGTTTGAGTCCCAAAATCGACTCGATTGATCATGAGACGGTGACAAATCATAGCTGAGAATTTCATGCAATTCGGGTGAGTAGTTTTTTGTGAAAGGTTGGTAAAATTACATACATACCAATAAATAAATAAATGCAGATGAAAACATAAATTCCCGGCCAAGTTTAGTTGGCGAAGGAAACAACATTGCAGCTTCCATCTAAAGTTAAATTCGTCCTCTTTATAGTTCCTTCCCATTAATTCCAGGACCCTGCCGGCGTCTCAACATGTGGCCCGCGAGCCGCACTCTGCTCGCCGCTGTAGTCTGACCTTTGACAGCACCTCTCTTGAAATGTC